>NW_026733410.1:0-179883 GCF_028476545.2 Physella acuta
GCTAAGATTTATTGAGCTAAAAGATTTAAATGTTTCAAAATGTTTCTACATACTGTTTTTTGAGGGTGTTTTTCGCAGTGTTTATAATCTCATACACGTTATATTTTATCATTTTCACTAACCTGTTTAGTTTAGTATATGCATAAAGAGTTTTTTTTCTTTAAATGTATAACAATGCACAACTTTTTTAAAAAAACTGTAAAGAAAAGCGTGGGTCATTCTATTATCTATTGAAACCTTAACTAATTTTTTAGAAACGATCCACGCTTTTCTTTATTGTTCTTTAAATAGCAGTGTATTTTCTACATTTAGTGAATTAAGATTTATTTAAATATTTTTTATTAAAAAATTTGAATACTTAATTTTTTTTCAAACAATAAACTTTCATGACAAAAACAATTGCACACCAAAACACTTATAATACCGCGGAAATGGTAATTCATATAGGACTCTTTAATTAATTGTTTAAAATTATTTAAGCATCCAATTAATTAAAATTTGATGTCACATTGGATTTTTGTCATCTGATCTGGAGTCACGTGCCAAGTTTGAAACGAATCGGTTCTTCATAAATGGTCGAAATTTCGCTTGCCAGTTTCGACCCACTACAAAAACAAAAGCATTAAGTACGACAGACAGACAGACAGAGAAAGCAAGTGAAATAAAAGCTTGTAAAAAAAGTGACAGTACCTTCTGACTTTGATAAACATCTTCTGTTTATCATTATCCCAGACTACATCCTTGTATACAACTTATCATCTATCTATCTCATTACACATCAACGTCTGCTGCTTATCATCTATCTCAAAGACCACCGCCATCTAATTCATCTTGTAAACTTCAAGCATCTTAAGATTTAAAAAAATAAAATTCCAGAAAAGAAAAAAAAATACCTGGAAAAAACTATAAAAACGCAACATCAAAAGAATTTATCCTCGAACCTCAACCTGAAGTGTTCAATGTCTCTACGTCTTGCGTCACTAAGCCAAATTTCAATGAACGAAATATTTCTACGCGATGTTTTAAAATTCAATGAAATATAAGGAAGATATTCAGGTTTTTTTTTGTTAGGGTTAATGCTGTTTATTATAACGTATAGTTGTAATGTGCAGAAATTTCCTTAAGCAATATAATAAGGGAGGGAATGAAGGAATATATAATCCTCAAAGGTATTAGAATTCCTAGTAGGATCTAGTTTAAAAAAAATTGAATTGTTTAAAAATTATTTTGCTTCTGTAGACCACAGATAACGTGTTTAGTGTTTGACCAGAGGTTAGCTAAAACTCGGCCAGTCCAAATTATGTAATGAGCCTTTATGTGAACGAAATTTTCAAATTGCATTTGTAAGTATGTTATTTCAGTCAGTATCGTTACCATGTAAAAATCCATACCAACGTTACAAGTAGGAACGACGAAGAAGAAGAAAAAAAGTTGAATTCTCTATATAGTGCAAGAAAATAGTTGCAAATACGCGGTTGGTGATATCTGGTACATTTTTGTGAAGTTGTCTAGCTGTGGATGGGTTGACTAAAACGCTGCTTGCTAGAGTTACTGTATTTAAATTAAAATGTGTGTATTTAAAGCTAGAAAACTACAATAATCTTAACCTAAACCTGACTTGAAACCCCACCATTACATATCTCCTAGCCTCGACATTATATCATACTTCAAATCTTAAGCCTAACCCTAACCCTGAAACTTAATTGACTATAGAAATAAAACAGCTCACACCGTTTCATAAAAAAATTGATTTTTTAATAACAGAGTCAAAACTAGTGCTCTCCCTTTTAACACTTATTATTTGCGACCGAAGATTTAGGCCAAAATATATTCGAAATAATAATTTTCCGACCAGTCGGAATCCTTTTTCAGACAACCGCTTTGTTATACGGAAAATAAAAATAAAATATCAGAAATAAAATTTCTCTTCACTGCATCGAAACGTTAAAATTTAGCTGAACCATGAGAAAAAGGCTAATTAAAGCTTAATTAACTGGCTTTATACACACAGAGACATCATGTCTGCTGTACATTGAGGCAATCTCGCTTGAACAAAAATTTTTTTTATTAAAATTGTCTCCAGAATTTCCATTTCGGCGTTCAACAAGAGAGCTGTTGTATAAAGAATGATGAATAATACATAACGCGCTAATTTTTATCAATTTCGTTTCGTAATTAGGTTAGTTTTTAATTGCTTTTTCAATATATTTTTAACTACATTGTAGAATCTAGAAATTTCAAAAGGCGGATTCATGTATATTTAAACATAAGCTGGACAGTGCTTATTTTTAACTTTATTGATGAGAAAAGAAAAAAAAATCACTTAATTTTTTTTTGTTCGTAAGTGGCTTTAAAATTACAATACAAAATGATTGACGTCCGGTTACCCGCGCATGCGTAAATGAACCAAACTGACAAAATAAATCGACTTAAAATGCGCACTGGGTTAGGGTGTTAACATTTCACCGTCGACAATTACGTTGTGCTGACATTTCGTTGACAGTTCGTTAACCGGATTGATGGTAAGCAGAAATGACAATCTAGAACTTTCCACAAAGCAATTGTAGATTCTCCTTTTTTATAATAATACATTTTATTTTCTTTGATTGCCGGGGTGAACCGTGTATTGGCAAATCATCGTCATCGATTTTTTTTATTGCGCGTCTTGTCCTAATGGTTAGAGCGAGTTGAATTGTAATTTTTTTTCTATATTTACTTTCAAATTTCTGCGTTCTTTCTTTAAATAGGATAATGGAATAAACTCAATCGCAATCCAAACGCAATAAAACTATTTATAGAACTATACAAACATATTCTTTATATATATATATATATATATATATAGCCTATATATATATAGCCTATATATATAGCCTATATATATATAGCCTATATATATATATCTATATAGCCTATATATATATATATCTATATCTATATATCTATATATCTATATATCTATATATCTATATATCTATATATATCTATCTATATATATATATATATATATATATATATATATATATATATATATATATATATATATATATCCTATTTATGCATATACATACATAGCAGTAGCAGTTAGTGACTCATTTACTAGGTGGTGTAACCCTGTGATCTTAGCCCCCCCCCCCCCCCCCCGTCCACCCGAATTGTTTTTATCCTATGTGTCGCCGTCCTCCCATTTTGCTGGAAACCACAATCCTCCATTTCTCGAACTAAAAACCACAAAACTTCCTTTCTCCCACTCTGCCTAAAACAACAAAAATCAATCCTTTCCATTCTTTTTAAAGCCAAAATCCTCCATCCCTCCCATTTTGCTAAATTCTGAATCCTTTATACCTCCCATTTTGCTTAAAACCACAATTCCCCATCTCTCCAATTCTGAAAATCACAATCCCAGTCCCCTCCCATTCTGAAAACAACAATCCCCCATCATTCCCATTCTGACAACCACATCCCCCGTCCCTCCCATTCTGAAAACCACAATCCTTCATCCCTCGATTGTAGTGGGAGCTTCAATGGGATTTGGTTCAAGGGATTTAATTCTTGACTTGAAGAGAGTCGTTTTTAATCTTGTAGGAAATTATATTGATTTTTTTTTCACTTGCCTGGCGGTGAAACTGTAGAGTGGAACGGAAGTTTCGGACGTTAGTTGTGTCGCCACAGTTTCGTAGCTGTGCTAAACTTATTCCTCCCGCCACAGTTTTGTATCCGTGTGCTACTTATTCGTAGAGTAAAACAGTGCCTCATATGACTTTTCACATTCGCAATCCAATTATAGGCCTACATAATATAAGTAACACTTGAGTAATAATTCAAATGTAACAGAATACTGATTGTTTTTCGACTAAAGGTGGACTTTTTTTTTGGCTTATCTCTTCGGGGATGGGGGGTGGGGATGTAAACGGATTTACATCCACCGCCCCCTTCCCACACTGACGGATTTAAAAAAAAATTATATAGATAGAAATAATACACTTAAACTACTGTCCGCCCGCCCCCCCCCCCCCACCCGTCTCTTAAGCGTCAAGTCCCCCCTATCCCCAGAAGTTTTAAATGTCCCCTCCCAGAAGAAAGATATTTGAAAAATATCTTAGAGAAAGACAAGATGGACTGGAATGTAAGAGGGGGGGGGGGGTAGAAGAGTGACCATATTTAGTTTTTTTTTACTTCTTCGTTCTTAATTGTAATGTTGTTGGAAGTGATTTCCTCCTACACAATAAATTATTACGTGCTAGCCTACCATGGGCCTTAAAAGCCGTTGACTCCGATTTCAGCCTGCTTTTCTTTTAGGCTTTGATTCCATAGCCTTTGCTCATACAATAACAACCTACAAAGCGGCCGTTGTTTGATTTCGGAGTTGTCTCTCCCATTAGCTTGTTGTCCCCACCTATCGAGTCTTATCTCGACATTTCTCGGTTTAGCAGCCATGAGCTTTATCGACCCGACCACGCCCACCTCCATATCTTGCTTTCAATTTCTAATATTAGCGCACCATTCCCGGTGACCCTCCGGGATACTTCCGGGTACCCCAAAGGTCCAGTCTGCCACTGTTCCTACACCTCTATTTAACACGCCCTCCTTTCTCTCTGCACTTTTGGTTGTACCGGCTGGTACAGAAATTCGCTAGTTTACCTTTATATTCAGAACGTGTGCAGTTCGTTAGATCCAACAATGTATCGAGTTAATTTATTTTCAGTCAGTTGCAACAGTAACTTCACACGGTTAAAATAATTATTCATCTACAAAAGAAATCAATCACCTGATGTAATACCTTGTCTGTTGAAATTGATGCAATGAAACGTAGCTTGATGCATTGTTAGAGACTGAAAAAAATATAGTCAAAGATGGCTGCCAACTTGTTTGGCTTCAAAAGTTGTTGCCAGTGGATATCAATTGACACGAGTGGATATCAGTGAATACTAGTGGATATCAATTACCACCAGTGTATATCAGTGGATACCAACGATTCTGGAATTACGAGCTAACTGTTGTATTTAATTTCCTTCAAATGTGTGGATTTAAAAAAAAAATTCTGCAGAAGTTGCTAGCAAAAAAAACAAATGGTAGCTGCAGTGAGGTTAATGTAATAGCAAAAAAAAGCTCAAAATTATTTAAATAATGAAAGCTGACAACCAGGGGTGAACTGGCTGTATTCAAGAAATTTTCAAAGGGCCACAACTCTAGGTTGAAATTTTCATAGTGTTTTTTTCTCCCATTAAATTGAAATTTACGCCTTATTTATGAAGAAACGAAAATGGTAAAATGAAAAAATACCAACACATTGTTTAAAAAAATCAAACACTAATAGGACTATTACAGCACTAGTCCTGGGGGCCCACCGCGATTTTTCCTGGGGGCCCACCACTATTTTTCCAAAGTGCTCACCGTTATTTTTCTTGGGGGCCCACCGGCGGGCCAGTCCATCCATGCTGATCACTACGGAGCTGAGAGTATCAAAAAGTGTTCCGTCTCTCACATTCAATTTTTACAACCTGAAACGGGTCCTCTACAAGTCTAGGGCAGACAGCGAGGGTTCGAACACGAGTCTCTCTCGCTGAAATCACCATCATACCCGCTCGACCACCGGGTCAAATAATACTCTCTTCATGACGTTCTTACCGACTTGCTTGTGGCCCAGACATCTTATACTGATGCGATTTTTTTAGAAATATGTAGGTGCCTATTTAGTTACTTATTGAAGTATGCACTCAACGAGGAACTGCGAACCGTCTATCTGGATATCTTCAACCCACTATATCATAGCCTACACCCCACTATATCAAAAACTACACCTCAATATATAAACGTTTTCACCTCACTAATCAAATTCTACATACCATATTGCAAATTGTACACCCTAGTATATCTAAGCCTACACCCCAATATATCTAAGCATACACCCCAATATATCTAAGCCTACACCCCACTATATCAAAGCCTAGACCTCTCTGCCTAAGTCTATACATACCTATTGTCGTGCTGTTTGGCTGAATGGTTCACGCTATAGCCTACCTCACTTAATTAAGTCAATCCTCTTTAACCAGAGCAGACAGCTAGTTATGAAGATGTATCACCATCCGTTGTGTTTGTTGCTATGGTAACCGACAACCAGACTATGCCTTGGCGCAATGCCTAGCCATCTGTTTTTAAAAATTACGTTCTAATGCTGGGTATCGAGCGAGGCTGAGTCCGCTTCGAGCAGTGCAGACAAGAATAGGTCGATCTTTTAGACTTCTTTAGACCAATGCACTTCTATATACATCCTTAACCGTAAGTCTAAGCATAACCTTAATCTAAACCGCGAGGGCTTAACCACACTACTATCTTTATAGTTTTACCAATAAAAGTTTGATTAATTTATGTGTCACTCAGGGATTTAACATGCCCATATGAGCTAATTCGGCTGTTTTTTACGTTTTTAACTTTTTAAGCTCTAGAATAGCTATAGCTCTTAATGTATGGGTAATCTATGTATGTGCTACGCATGGAATCAACATGTCTATTTGAGCCATTACCATCCGTAGGCTCGGAGTTAAATTAAGATCTACTGTAGTCGGGAAGCTCTTCGAAGCACGTCCACCACCCACACTACATGAACGAAATATAATTTATAAAGAAGAATAATACGTTTAATAATGTCCATCCTCCGGAAATTTAATTCCGACCCCCGGAAATTTAAGTCTGCCCCCCCCCCCCCCCTAAAGTTTCCACTACCCCCGCATTGAAAATAAAATGTCATAACACTGATTGTAGTGGGCTATATGGCAGATGGTGGGTATTGCATACTGTACTGATGAAGAAAAATCTCTTGTGCTATGATTCACAATCTTCTCTTTCTTTACATATTGATTACCCGTGGGCGCTGTTAAAGAAAAAAAATATGATGTATCATTTTTTTTCTCTTCCCCAGAATTAACGACACAACGTGGACAACCCATCGAGTATCTTTCAGATAAACAGGAGCTAATCTTGCCTTGTCCTTTAAACTACGTCAAACAGTAGAGTGATCGGGAATTTTTTTTTTCTATTTTTAGTCGCAGCGGGAATTAATATTAATTTTTTTTTCTCCTGTTATGTGAAGTTTTTCGTTCCCCCGGAACTTAACAAACGAGCGAATGTGTGAGTTACGGATTACACACTTTCTTCATGTTAGATGTCAAGGATAAACTCCTGAAGGTGAAGGACGGAAACGGGTACGTGGGCGGTGCTAGGGGAGCCGGGGGCGGAGGCGGTGGGGCGACAAGTCGGAGGAGAGTAAGAGGGAGTGAGGAGGAGGAGGAGAGCGAGTCGGAGGAGGCGGCGTGGCGCCGGAGATGTAGGCCCTGGGCTTGTACGATGGACGTGTTCTCCATGCTGAAGCACTCGATGGGCTCCGACGACGTGAACCCCATCACCAAGCACTTCACCCTGGGGAAACAATGCGGCAGTGCAGGGGTGGAGATGGTGTGGAAAATATACGAGGCCGTCAGGACGGAGGACAAAAAGGTGAGCTGAGGGAGATTTAAAAAAAAAATATAATATCTAATTATCTTTGGCGATTTTTATAAGCATGTTATATGTAAAGATTGGGTATTGATGTACGTGAAAAATATTTGGCAATTTTTTAAAACATTTAATATGTAAGGGTTGTATGTTTATTTACGTGAAATATGTTTTGTGATTTTTATAAGCACGTAAAATGGAAAAGTTGTGTGTTTATGTACGTAATTTTTTAATTTAAAATATTTTCTAACTCTTTTAATTTTTAAAAATTGTTAATTATAAAAAATATATCTCTCCCGGACTGCTTAAAAAAAGATCCAAGAAAGATTTATTTTTTCCATGCCTAGGCAGGCTGTTGATATTCTCTTGCCTCTAATTACTGTGTTAAAAAATAACCCGGGACGGAACACCCCCTCGCACCTCTCCTGGCTCCGCCTCCTGCTTTTAAAACGACAGTGCGGGATTACGTCTCTCTCTCCGCCCCACACAAACTGCGACTCCCACGCCGTTTTCCACACAATTCCTTATGCTGAATATCTTTATTTTGTAAACAATTTAAACATTTTCTAGAATTAAAATCAGCAGAAGCTAGTTATGGGCTACCGCTACACCATTAAGTTTAGGAATATATTTTTTTAACCCAAGTCTGAGTGTTAACAATATGGTCTGCTAAATAATATTAAATAGTTGATTCTAAATTTTGAAAATAAATAAATAACCCACCGTTAGTTTTAAAATTATATGCATTATAAAAACAAAATTACTTTACCATTGTAATCTTTGGTTATGTCAACATTGTATAAAATGATGAAAATAAATGTATCAAATATCGTAAAACGTCATCTACATAAGCATTTCAAGATGAACTTTAGCTTTTCCCTATAATCCAACAATCTAGCTGCATGTATTATTGGGCTTTATGTGTTTGTTGGACTCTGTAAATTGTTTTTTAGATGACTTTTCTCTAACAAAGTATTATTTGTCCCATATTCCCCATCAGTGTTTCTTCCAGACTTTTTTCACCGGGGGGGGGGGGGGGGCACTTGAAATTGGGGGGGGGGGGGGCGTGTAGACTTTCTTCGGGGGGGGGGGGGGGGGCGGACACTGTTAAACATTTATATTTTCTATATAAATTATATAAATTTCATTTCGTTCGGGGGGGGGGGGGGGGGCGGTAAAAAAAAATTTGGGGGGGGGGGGGGGGAAAGAGAGAAAGCCCCCCGACGAATTAATCTATAATATGTAGATTTCATATTAATTACTATGTAAGTATTTAAAAAAAATATTTTTTATCTTTATTTAATATTTAATTAGATTGATAACTAGATATTTTTACATTTTCATCGGAAATAAACGTAACTAACTCCCCATTTATTAAAATGGAGTACCTGGATTTAACACTAATCTGTGAACAGACATACGGTCATGTAGCCTGAAAAATCGCCAGTCATTTTTATTACTGCTATGGCAACAAACTAAACAAATGACATAACGAAAAATACTTTTTGCGTGTTTCATCCGACTATTTTCATCATGTATTTTATTCTTTTTTTTTTAGTGTGAATTGCCGGCAAAAATTATCAGGGGTAAATAGTGAAAAAGATTTTTATACCTTTTTTTCCAAAAAGATTATATCATACACACTGAATGGACATTGATAAGATAAGGATGAAAATAGAATTACAAAGTACCAGGTGAAATCCAACCCTCGTTTCTCCAACATCATGTGTTACGAGTGTAGTGACAGCCATTTGCCCGGTAAAATATTACCTGGTAACTGTCCGAACGAGGCCGTAAATTTCCGGCTGACTCGGTCAATTGGCAGGTTGTCTTTCTGGGTCGAGAGGTGAAGTCATAAATTTGTGACTTGAAGATAAAAGGAAACTGAATCGAGTTACCGGCCTTGTTTTTTTTTTTACTCTGTGATCTGGTGAACATGAGGCATGAATGGATCGATGGGTGAATGAATGGATGAATGGATGGATGGATGGATGGTAGGATAGTGGGACAGTAGGATGGATGGATGAATGGATGGTTGGATGGTAGGATAGTGGGATAGTAGTATGGATGGATGGATGGATGGGTGGGTGTGGGTGGATGGGTGGGTGGATGGATGGATGGATGGATGGATGGATGGATGGATGGATGGATGGATGGATGGATGGATGGATGGATGGATGGATGGATGGATGGATGGATGGATGGATGGATGGATGGATGGATGGATGGATGGATGGATGGATGGATGGATGGATGGATGGATGGATGGATGGATGGATGGATGGATGGATGGATGGATGGATGGATGGATGGATGGATGGATGGATGGATGGATGGATGGATGGATGGATGGATGGATGGATGGCTGGATGGATGGATGGATGGATGGATGGATGGATGGATGGATGGATGGATGGATGGATGGATGGATGGATGGATGGATGGATGGATGGATGGATGGATGGATGGATGGATGGATGGATGGATGGATGGATGGATGGATGGATGGATGGATGGATGGATGGATGGATGGATGGATGGATGGATGGATGGATGGATGGATGGATGGATGGATGGATGGATGGATGGATGGATGGATGGATGGATGGACTAGCGGACAAACGAACAGACGGACGGCTGGATGGATGGATGGATCGACGGTTGAACGGACTGAGTGTGTTAACGGACGGACGGATGGATGAAAGGAAAGATAAAGGAAGTACTTATCCGTATAAGAACAACAGATAACTTAAACCTAATAAACTAACACTGACGCGCTCGGCGTAAAAAAGTTGAATATCACAACCTAAAGTTAACGTCATATTTTGCCCGGAACTTAATTTGAGTTTAATTAAAACTGTGTGTGTATTGTGATTGTGTAGGCGAGCGGTTACAGCACGTAAAAGCTTTTGAAGCCGGAAGACGCTCCTCTAGATGTCAATGTGGCTATACTCTCGCCCCTGGCGTCGATGTTAAATATTTTCTTTAGAAACAGAAGAGGTTAAAAAATTTCAGGTCTTACGTTTAAACATTTCGACATATTTCCTTAAACTCTCTTATCAATACAACTGCTTTTTTTTTTAAATTTTATTTCATAAATTCTTTATTTCATTTTTTTAAAATGCGTTCTTTAAATGTGTGTTTTAAAATATTTCTTTAAATATTTTTTTAAATTAAAAATATTTTTCTTTAACAAATCGTTCTTTAAATTAGAAAAAACAACATTTAAAATTTTGTTTTTAATCTTGCGAAATGATTTTTTTAAAATCAAAATACTTTTAAAAAATATTCTGAACATAAAAACGCAGGTTCAAAATGATTTCTCTTCCGTATAAACCTGTAGTAAATTGCATGGATTAAAAAAACGTAGAAGATCGAAAATTAAAAGGTGTACAAAAATGCAGCTACATTTTTCAAAATGGCTATTAATGAAGGCGGGTGTCGTTAAAAATGTTTCTTTTAATTGAAAATCGTTGACAGTGGTCCTGATTAGACTCATTAAGGCTGGAAGCTTCCCACGTCTAATGACGAGTATATTGATTTGTACTGTAGGCCTCTCAAAAAAATTGATGGGTAGGTTTTTCCGTCACGCAAGATTTTATTTAATAACAAATGTCTAATTTGTAGCATCGAGTTTGAAAGCGACGAATCAAATGAATAGTTTGCTTCAATTATATTAAAACTGAAGTGTTTTGAAGAAGCTGAACATATATTTTTTTAATCAAGCATGAACATTACTAGTGAAGTGAAGTGATGTTATCGTAAATGATGTTTAAACTTTGATTTTTAAAACAATGATGTGAAAAATGTGATGTGATATAATAACGTCTTTAACAAAATAATCTTTACAAATTTTGTTAAAAGTACTTAAAAATTAATGAATGTAACACATAAAAAAGTAAATTCACAAACCATAGAATTTTGAGCTGTTTGTTTCAAAGGGTTTAAAAAATAAATAAGATGGCTTTTAGCGCAGGCATTATTAGAAGACAATGATGATATCCTACTGAAAATAAAATATTAAACGAATATGGCCAGTTGATGCAAGGGGTGAACCATTCATAATGGCGGTGGAAAAAATCTCACATTTATTTTAACAATCCTTGTCTTGGAGTTGGGTCATGGTGGTTTTCGTGGTGTGGGGGTATGTCGACTTGGTTGTTTGTATGAAGTTTGTCAGGGGTTTGGTGTAATTTTTGTATAATGTTTGTCATATGTAGGATGTTGTGTTTGTATGAAGATGGTCAGAATTGGGTTGAATTTTTGTAAAGAAATGTTTGTCGGATATTGGATGTTGTGTTTATATGAAGTTTGCCAGAAGTTGAATGTTGTGTTTGTATGAAGTTTGCCAGAAGTTGAATGTTGTGCTTGTATGAAGTTTGTCAGAAGTTGAATATTGTGTTTGTATGAAGTTTGTCGGAAGTTGAATGTTGTGTTTGTATGAAGTTTGCTTGAAGTTGAATGTTGTGCTTGTATGAAGTTTGTCAGAAGTTGAATGTTGTGTTTGTATGAAGTTTGTCGGAAGTTGAATGTTGTGTTTATATGAAGTTTGCCCCTAGCTAAAAGTTGCATGTGTTGAGCGTCTGTCTTGAGCTAATTGGTGTTGTTTGAAGAAAGTCACTGAATTCAACATTTGGTTAAACAAGCGTCCATGTTTAAAAAAAATATCATTTTAGCTAACGCCCACACAACGACACCCACACAAAGACACCCACACAAAGACACCCACACAAAGACACCCACACAAAGACACCCACACAACGACACCCACACAAAGACACCCACACAAAGACACCCACACAACGACACCCACACAAAGACACCCACACAAAGACACCCACACAACGACACCCACACAAAGACACCCACACAAAGACACCCACACAACGACACCCACACAAAGACACCCACACAAAGACACCCACACAACGACACCCACACAAAGACACCCACACAAAGACACCCACACAACGACACCCACACAAAGACACCCACACAAAGACACCCACACAACGACACCCACACAAAGACACCCACACAAAGACACCCACACAACGACACCCACACAAAGACACCCACACAAAGACACCCACACAACGACACCCACACAAAACAAATCAACACGCACCCTCGCCAATATGCCAAGTCTAGTCAGAATTTATTCTTGCTCACTCCTTTACGTATGACGTCATCTATGTCACGTTGACCTACCCAGCAACCAAGTAAAAAAAAACACAATTAAAGAAAACAAGACATTCAACAATAAATCGGAGTGTTGCAAAGCCTTGTCTTACACAATGCGGATCTGTCATGAGACAATAACGACGCCGTTACTAAGCAACAAAAAGAATATAACGTCGGGAGGATCTTCTCCTTATCGTCTTAGCAAACGCAACAAAAAATTATAACGAAAACTGAGCAGTTTGTATGATACGTATGTTTTTAACTGGTTAAAAAATAACATTTTGTTTGAGTGAATTGTAGTTTGAGAATATTGTAATGTAGCTTGCCAGTTGGATGTTTGTTTTGTAAGACGCTGAATTGTGAACATTTATTTGCATTTTTTGTTTATTTTCTTGGCTTAGTGTAATTGCTTACTTTATATTGGCAGTTCTGCTAGTTGAGAATTTCTCCTTAGTTTTGGTTTATTTTCTTTGATTAATCCGTCTTTTAATCCATGTAAACGTTTTTTTTTAATTAATCATTTCTCTGATTAAATTTTTTACTCCATGAACTATGTTTTATAGCCATTTCGTTCCCTTGTCTTGACTGACAGTGAATTGACGTCACAAAGTCTTTGATTGACGTAAACTGACGTCAGAAAATCTTGACTGACGTGAAATGACGTCACAATTTCTTGACCTACGTGAATTAATGTCACAACATCTTGACTGACCTCACAATGCTCTGACTGACAAACTGACGTCACACCGTCTTGACCGATGTGAACTGACGTCACAGTGTCTTGACTGACGTGAACTATGTCAGACAGCGGTTGAGTTCATCAGATGGATTGTTCTTAGAACAAACCGATCCAATACGGAATTTCTTTTTTCATTTCTCATCTACCCCATCCACGTCTGGTATTAAAAAAACTGGACATTTACCTTCCCCCCCCCCCGGACTTTCAACTTGCCCACAACTCCCACTTCCGACATAACCCCCCCCCCCCTCCACGGAGATGACCCTTGATAAACTAGTATACAGACAACTGATCAACTGGTATATATACCCGTGATAAACAAGGGTATAGAATCCTGATAAGCTAGGATATAGGATCCTGATAACATAGGATACAGACCCCTGATCAAATAAATACTGATCCTAGGTAATAACCTACTGACCAAGGATAACCTAGGATATAGACTTTATACTAGGATAATACAAACCCATGATAAAAGATGATAATGTTCTCTGGTGAATAACGAAACTGGCCCTGCTAAACTTAGATTCAGTCCCCTGATAAACTTAGATTCAGGCCCCTGATAAACTTAGATTCAGTCCCCTGATAAACTTAGATTCAGGCCCCTGATAAACTTAGATTCAGGCCCCTGATAAACTTAGATTCAGGCCCCTGATAAACTTAGATTCAGGCCCTGATAAACTTAGATTCAGGCCCTGATAAACTTAGATTCAGGCCCTGATAAACTTAGATTCAGCCCCTGATAAACATAGATTCAGCCCCTGATAAACTTGGATTTAGGTCCCTGATAAACATAGATTCAGTCCCATGATAAACTTAGATTCAGGCCCTAATGAACTTGGATTCAGGCCTTTAATAAACTTAGATTCAGCCCCTGATAAACTTTGGTTTAGGCCACTGATAAACTTAGATTCAGTCCCATGATAAACTTAGATTCAGGCCCCTGATAAACTGAGGTTCAGTCCCCTGATAAACAAGTACATAGTCGTCACCTGGGAAACGGAGTCACTACGTACGCATCAGCTCTACACAGTAGGTCTGCATAAACTGGGATACATTCCCCTGATTGCGGCCATTAATATTTACGAGTTGGTTAAGATATCAGCCGGTCAGATCTTGTGTGTGTGTGTGTGTGGTGACGTGGCCGGTTGGGTTTCTTCTCCCACGCACAAAAGAACCGGTTCGTCAACAGCACTCACACACTGGCACCCCACACACCCTCACACTTTTGGGACTAGCACCCGCTGATATAGGGACATGAACGCGCTGAGCCTTGACTTAAAGACATCAACGCCTCTGACTTAAAGACACTAACACCCCTGACATAGAGACACCAACACCCCTGACTTAGAGACACCAACACCCCTGAATTTGAAACACCATCACCTCGACTTAGAGACACCAACACACTTGACTTGGAGACACCAACAGCCCTTACTTAGAGACACCAACAAATCTGACTTAAAGACACCAACACCCCTGACTTACAGACACCAACACCCCTTACTTAGAGACACCAACACCCCCCTTCACATTATCATAGTGACACAAGCACCCGAGACGTAGAGACACAAACATCTCTGACCTGAAACCAACACCCCTGACATAGTGACAGCGATACCTTTGACATACTGACACCAACAACCCCTCACCATATTACCACCGACAGTCCTTCTCCACCCGTGACAAATCCACCTACACCCCTACCCCCAACTCCCCCCCCCACCCCCCTAAGCCTACACCAGTCTCGTCTGGTCGCCAGTGATTTTTTCCCATGTCCGTAGCCATGCAAATATCGGGCGGGATCTAATCTAATTATCTCATTTATCTAGCAGACGACTCGTGGGCAGATGGTCAGATGGCTCCAGATAGAAAGCCGAGTTTGTTTTAACTGGCTATATATATATATATATATATATATATATATATATATATATATATATATATATATATATATATATATATATATATATATATATATATATATATATATATATATGTATGTATATGTATATATATATATATATATATATATATATATATATATATATATATATATATATATATATATATATAATATATATATATATATACATATATATATATATATATATATATATATATATATATATATATATATATATATATATATATATATATATATATATATATATATATATATATATATACAAAACATCCAAGGTCTGAGCTCTCAGATGTTTCCACTGCTGTCGACCAAACTGTCGCTGTGCGTGAGTTCAAATTTACAATGGTAATCTCGTGAAATCTCGTTTTGATACGAGAATGAACGAAATGTGAGAAACTACAATGGCAATGTCGGATAATGAAGTCTCGCTCGTCATACTCGAGATTTTACAAGATGTGATAAGCTACAATTTTAATCTCGGACCATGAAGTCTCGTTATGATACGAGATTATACGAGATATGAGAAACTACAATGGTAAGCTCATACCGCGAAATATCGTCATGATACGAGAATGAACGAAATGTGAGAATCTGCAATGGCAATGTCGAATCATGAAGTCTCGTCATACACGAGATTGTACGAGATGTGATAAACCACAATGGTAATCTGGGACCATGAAGTCTCGTCATGACACGAGACTGAACGAGACCAACTTCACGGATTCGGCTCTCGCCCAGCGATGTGTCGAACGTCTGTGAGAGCCCTCATAGGGTTAACTAGAGGACACGCATGGGTGCTGGAGGGTTAAACGGGATAACGATCCGTTAATGATTTGCATATTGATGAACTGTTGCTAAAGTTCAAAGGTTGATTATGTCTTATTTTAGTAGTCTGCGAGACGTATAAGAAATTGAATTTCATTGCTGAATATTGATTTACTGTTAATGAAACCAGATAGTTATAACAATGTGATATCTTAGAATTTTTTTTCTTGATTTCTAAACGGGTAACAGTTACATTAGTATTCAGCTTAAGGTCAAAGTTGAGTTCGATTGCTCACTGAAATATTACCTACCTATAAAATTTGAAAACGTATGACAACAAATTATAATGTCTTGGGTTTGAATCCCGGGTCAAGTTTGTAGGCCATCCCCGAGTACTCCCAGCTCTAATGGGTACCTGACTCACGTTAGGGAAACTAAAGAGGACTGCGAATAGTACTGACCACAATATCCCATTATATACCGTGGTCATAGAGAAAGGTGAACTATACTAATTTACCTTATTGGCAGTAAGGTCTGAAAAGGTATCATAACTATACTTTTATTTTTATATTTTGTATTTATAAATGTATGGTATCTAAAAAAATTCTTCTATTTAAATTTTAAATAGACTATCCTGAGCTAGTTGTCGCTAATAAAAATTACTGAGCGCTAATTTATTTTAAATTTCCAAAATAAAAAACCCAATAGTATTTAATGACGTCCAATATTAGGAGCCAGACTGTATTGGCATTTCACCATGTAATCAGCACAGGCTGGGGAGAATTTTTTTCAGGGCAATTAACTTCAATTCATACTGCGAGGGTCTCAATCTAAGCTCTTAATCTACCCCGTGATGTAATGCTATCAGTCGTAACTAGTTAGAGGGTGCAGCATCAGTGTAAGATAATCTTATACAAACGTGGGTCATATACCAGCATATACTTGTATACACGCACACACACAGTTATACATATATTAATTTATATATATATATATATATATATATATATATATATATATATATATATATATGTTTATATATATACATATATATATATATATATATTATATTTATATATAATATAAATTAAATATGTTACACGAATTTATATATATATATATATATATATATATATATATATATATATATATATATATATATATATATATATACATATATATATATATATATATATATAGGTCTATATATAGTGCTGGCCTGTTGTTTTTTCCAAACATTTTCACTCCCAACTCTCACCGGTTAAAAAATAGAATTTAAAAAATTATTCATATAGAAAATATAGACTTTAACCATTGCCCGTACCCCTAGCCCTTCTTTAGAATTTTTTAGACTATAACCAGAACAAGAAGTCTGAATGAAAGCCAGTTGCTAGCTCACTCTAGAGCAGTGGTTCCCAACCTTTTTCGAGTGGCGACCCCCTTTTATAAAAATTAAGTGACCCGCGACCCCCATAGAATTAAAAAGCTGAAATTAGTATGGAAATTAATAAGCACTAAAATAAGATTTTCTAATAGACTTTCAATATGAACTACTCTTGATAACTGTTTTATAGCATGAGTAAAATTGCATACTATTCACTAAATCTTCGTGGTTAAGTTTTTAATTTAAAAAAAAAAATTTAACGCCAACCTATGTCATTATAATTTTCTTAATTTTGCTTTTAATCGAAGAATAGTAATGAAAATAAATATATTCTCGAAAAGTCAATCAATTTTACGCTTGGGTATGAATGGTGAATACTACACAAAAATTGTGTCTACAGTTTTTCATCTTACACGGAATCATTCTGCAAATCAAAGAATTCATCTTGTAATTCATCGGGAATGCTGGCAACATCAAGGGAAGAAGAGAATGGGTAATGCGTAAATGCAGATTCTTCTTTTTTCAGCTCAGAGAAATAGCGATGCAGTTCGTTTTCAAGAGATTCAAGATGCCCAGAAATCGCTTCTTTCAAAATTGTAATTATCTCACAATCAGATTCATCTACCACACCGCAGAGTTTCTCAAATTTACAGTATTTCCAAGATTTGTTTTTTTACCGATTTTGCAGCTTTGATAAAAATGCCCCGAGATTATCATGGAAAGTGATAATATTCGTTCATTTTCCCTGAAGCTTCAGGTTAATCTTATCTTGATGTTCGAACACATCTGCTAGGTATGATACTCTCTCCAACCACTCTATGTCGTTTTAAGTATGCCAAAATGTCTTGTTTCCTTTGCACTTCCAAGAACAATTGGATTTCAGATTTCAATTCAAAAACACGATTCACAACATTTCGTTTGACAGCCAGCGTACTGTTGTGTAGAAGAGCAGAACCTCGTGATCTATATTAATGTTTTTGCTCAGTTCTTTGAAGGCTCCAGATTTTTTATAATTTACGACTTATACTAGTAATGGACTCTTGATGTCGATTGGTTAGGGCAGTGGTTAGGGAGCTAAATCTTTTCTGTTTTCTGAAAGCCCGATTTTGAGCTAAACATAGATGGCGCACCATCCGTACAAACCCCCACAGCCGTTCTAACCCAATTTAATCATCCAGTTTCAAAAACGATATTTATCTTCTCCATGCTATCTTCACAAAAGAGCAACTCTTTTATCTTTGCTATCATCCGCGTGAATATAGACACAGACCAGCAACTGCGAACACGAACTCACGTCTGTTGATTTATCATCTTGAAAAGCAAACAATGGTGAAAGCTTAATTTCAATAAAAATGTTATTTAACATTTACGTACATGTAGCGTTTGATGGGATTCTCTCCTATTGTTTTTTTTTTTTTGTTTTTTTTTTGCTTGGCATTTTCTATCGCGACTTCATTTGATGCTTGCACTAATGCTGGTGAAAACTTCTTGTTCGATCAAGTCTCTGGCGTTTGCAACTAGCTTATTACCGACGAAAGAACTCCATATATTTTTTGGTGTGTTCCGAATGACTCGTCTCAAATGACGTTTTAGTTTTGAATCTTAGATTCGTGACTGAGAACAACTTTGTACAGTGCGCTGTGTTTCTTCTCTATTACATTTCCAGTGATGTTAATGAAGCCGAATTTCAAAAATTCTTCTAAATATTTATGTTTTGTTTCAAATTACTAAGGTTTAGTATACCAGTTGGCGACCCCCCAGAAAGACCTTCGCGACCCCCAGGGGGGTCGCGACCCCCAGGTTGGGAACCCGTGCTCTAGAGACTATCGCTCATAGACTTAGACTTAGAATATGCCGCTCGATAAAGAGTAACTTTTGTATACGATAAGCCAAGCGACGCCTAGGTTTTACCCCATTTCCTCTAAAATCAAACTAACCGGAAATCAAAGAGCTGTGTCATCTACGGAATGCTCTTACAGGATTTAAACATAAGAGTAGGATCAGACCTCTAAAGAGTTGCAACAATTTTTAAAATTTCACAACAGCTGTAAACAATGGACTCTAGATCTATATGTAATTCTCTTCTTCTTCTTCTTCGTTATTAAAATGGATATGACAGAGTTGACGAGAATCACTCCATCATTATTGTTGGCATGGATATAATTCATGTTTTTTTTTTTTAAATTTTACAAATTTTAAAAAAAACAAATTAAGCTTGAAAATAATTCAGAAATGTAATATTTTTAGAATCAATATTATAAAAGTTACAAATCCAAAGAACTTGAAAATAATATTTTGAGTTTAAGGCTACATTTCTATTTATTATCATAAAGCTTAGTTATAGCCCGAAGTTTCACTTTTATAAACATCGATTGGCTTTACAGGAACTCCGTGATCGATATTCTGAAAATCACATTTCATAAAAATAAAAATAAAAACTCCTAGCAATTTGTACTTAAAACTTTGCCGATACAATTTTTAAATAAAATTTACTTTTTTTTAATTTGAATATTTTTTAGCTACCAAATATATCAAAAACATCAATTGCACCCAATATTTAGTAAAGTCCAAAGATTTTTTATAGCTATATTAATTTTTAAAAGCGTGCTTGATTTTAAAAAATTTAATGGGATTTTGGAATAATTTTTAGATTATTCTCAGGTTAGCTCTTTTGTAATATTGGTGGGTAAATGTTTCAAACACAGTTAAGTATTACCTGACAAAATTAAATGCGCCTTATGGACGTTTGACTCCGATTTCAGCCTGATTTTCTTTCTGGGTCTGTTTCCCTTTGTCCACTCAAAAAACAATCCACAAGACAGCAGTTTTTTTTTGTTTTCTGAGATTTTTTCATCCACATGGGCTGCTGTCCCCAGTCAATGAGCCTCATCTGGACGTGGTCCGAACTCGGGACTTTGGGATATAGCAATGCTAACCTCTCCAGCACGACTTTGTTAAATTAAAATAATCAATTTTATTTTTATTTTTGGTATTTGAATTCGTATGTAAATTTTTAAATGAAACTATCAAGTAAAGGTGTCAATGTTTTAAACATTAAGTTGGCCTCGCAGACAGATGTAGAGGAGGTTCTGTATTTTAGCAATGCATGACTTGATCATACTCATCCTCTCGGAAAGAAAAAAACAACATTGTTATGACACCCCCCCTCCCTCAATCGGAAAGAACAAAAACAATAAAACAACATAGTTATGACATGCCTCCCCCCTCCCCCCACTCCAACTTTCGGAAAGTAAAAAGCATTGTTATGACCCCCCCCCCTCTCTATCGGAAAGGAAAAAAACAAACAACAAAACAACTTAGTTATGACATGCCTCCCCCCTCCATCTTTCGGGGAAAAAAAAGCCAAGTCATCACTCCATACCCCCTCTCCCCGTCAACCCCCACCCCCCCTTCCCCACACACACACTCAGAATAGAAGAAAACGGCCAGTTATGATCCCCTCCATATTTAATGAGCAAGACAATGGCCTTCGCGAACCTCTGAGAGATTGACTAAAGTCGGTTTCAGAAAACTGTTCACCCGCTTGTTATTTCTTTCCGTTTCATTAATTTTTCCATTTTCCCCGGGACTGTTTCATATTTTTGTCCCAGTGTTTTAAGTCTTTAGAGCGGGAATGTTTAGCAGAAGTCTGGGCGTGATGCAGACGGCGGTTTGATGGCGTGGCATGGCCAGCAGACGAGCAGAACCCTGACCAAACGTCAGGCGCCAGTTAAATTAGTTTGTCGTTTAATTGACTTTAATTATGCATGCCGTAAGTTGATTAAATGCTGACTGGGTAAAGGGTTGAAAGGAGTTACAGATAAGCTGTTCTTTTGTGAAGGTCTAGTCATTATGGTAGTGTGGGTTGGTAAATAGGGACCTGTGTGTTTTGTAAAGATGTGGTTTAGTGGAACTGCTGAGTTGTACTTTTTTAAAGCTGTGGTTTTTTTTAATTTGTTATTTTTTTTAAAGTGATTTTTTTTATTACGCTGTAGATTTGTCCGGCAGTGCTTATTCTCAAGCTGTATTGTGTGCAGTTGTCCTTTATGTTGAGCTATGCTTGTCTCGACTGCTTTACTGTTTGTATTGAGATGTGTTTTTGTGTAGTTGACCTGTGCTTCTCTTGGCTGCCATACTGTTTGTATAAAATAGTGTTTTCGTGTAGTTGACTCATGCTTCTATTGACTGTCATACGTCGGAGAAGTTAATTTATTACCAAGATGGTATTCAAAGATTCAACCGTAAACTGAGTGTCAAAATAAAAAGTGATAATTTCATCAAATCTTACGTAGCGAGAAAATGTCTAATTGTGTTGCTTTGGAGAAGGGACTCGGGCTATATTAATTTTTTTGTTTACTGAAGAAAGCCAACGCCACGGTAATGGTTATTAGCCGCAAAACTTAACACTGCAGATGTCTACACGTAGTTGCCTTATGTTTCCATAACAAAACAGTGGCTTGAGGGTTGTATAACCATGTGTGCGTGTATTGTTTCCTAGATCTGTAGGTTTCAACAACAGAGATTCTGTCTTTTTTCAGCCTTGAGCGCTTCTGTCTCTTGGATTTTTGGTCTGAGATCCTCCGTGTCTGTAACATGTCTGTATTTTTCCACATGAAGCCTGTAACATGTCTGTCTGTGTCTATAGTAAGCCTGTAACCTGTCTGTCTGTGTCCAAAGTCTGTAATATGTCTGTCTGTGTCCACAGGAAGCCTGTAACATGTCTGTCTGTGTCCACAAAAAGCCTGTAACATGTCTGTCTGTGTCCACATGAAGCCTGTAACATGTCTGTCTGTGTACACAGGAAGTCTGTAACTCTGTGACCACAGGAAGCCTGTAACATGTCTGTCTGTGTCCACAGGAAGCCTGTAACTCTGTGTCCACAGGAAGCCTGTAACTCTGTGTCCACAGGAAGCCTGTAACATGTCTGTCTATGCCCACAGGAAGCCTGTAACATGTCTGTCTGTAAGCCTGTAACATGTCTGTCTATGTCCACAGGAAGCCTGTAACATGTCTGTCTGTGTCCACAGGAAGCCTGTAACTCTGTGTCCACAGGAAGCCTGTAACTCTGTGTCCACAGGAAGCCTGTAACATGTCTGTCCACAGGAAGCCTGTAACATGTCTGTCCACAGGAAGCCTGTAACATGTCTGTCTATGCCCACAGGAAGCCTGTAACATGTCTGTCTGTGTCCACAGGAAGCCTGTAACATGTCTATCTGTAAGCCTGTAACATGTCTGTCCACAGGAAGCCTGTAACATGTCTGTCCACAGGAAGCCTGTAACATGTCTGTCTGTGTCCACAGGAAGCCTGTAACATGTATGTCCACAGGAAGCCTGTAACATGTCTGTCTGTAAGCCTGTAACATGTCTGTCTGTGTCCACAGGAAGCCTGTAACATGTCTATCTGTAAGCCTGTAACATGTCTGTCCACAGGAAGCCTGTAACATGTCTGTCCACAGGAAGCCTGTAACATGTCTGTCTATGTCCACAGGAAGCCTGTAACATGTCTATCTGTAAGCCTGTAACATGTCTGTCCACAGGAAGCCTGTAACATGTCTGTCCACAGGAAGCCTGTAACATGTCTGTCTGTGTCCACAGGAAGCCTGTAACATGTCTATCTGTAAGCCTGTAACATGTCTGTCCACAGGAAGCCTGTAACATGTCTGTCCACAGGAAGCCTGTAACATGTCTGTCTGTGTCCACAGGAAGCCTGTAACATGTATGTCCACAGGAAGCCTGTAACATGTCTGTCTGTAAGCCTGTAACATGTCTGTCTGTGTCCACAGGAAGCCTGTAACATGTCTATCTGTAAGCCTGTAACATGTCTGTCCACAGGAAGCCTGTAACATGTCTGTCCACAGGAAGCCTGTAACATGTCTGTCTATGTCCACAGGAAGCCTGTAACATGTCTATCTGTAAGCCTGTAACATGTCTGTCCACAGGAAGCCTGTAACATGTCTGTCCACAGGAAGCCTGTAACATGTCTGTCTGTGTCCACAGGAAGCCTGTAACATGTCTATCTGTAAGCCTGTAACATGTCTGTCCACAGGAAGCCTGTAACATGTCTGTCCACAGGAAGCCTGTAACATGTCTGTCTGTGTCCACAGGAAGCCTGTAACATGTCTGTCCACAGGAAGCCTGTAACATGTCTGTCCACAGGAAGCCTGTAACATGTCTGTCTGTGTCCACAGGAAGCCTGTAACATGTCTATCTGTAAGCCTGTAACATGTCTGTCTATGTCCACATGAAGCCTGTAACATGTCTGTCCGTGTCCACAGGAAGCCTGTAACATGTCTGTCTGTGTCCACATGAAGCTTGTAACATGTCTGTGTCCACAGGAAGCCTGTAACATGTCTGTCTGTGTCCACATGAAGCCTGTAACATGTCTGTCTATGTCCACAGGAAGCCTGTAACATGTCTGTCTGTGTCCACAGGAAGTCTGTAACTCTGTGTCCACAGGAAGCCTGTAACATGTCTGTCTGTGTCCACAGGAAGCCTGTAACATGTCTGTCTGTGTCCACATGAAGCCTGTAACATGTCTGTCTATGTCCACAGGAAGCCTGTAACATGTCTGTCTGTGTCCACAGGAAGTCTGTAACTCTGTGTCCACAGGAAGCCTGTAACATGTCTGTCTGTGTCCACAGGAAGCCTGTAACATGTCTGTCTGTGTCCACAGGAAGCCTGTAACATGTCTGTCTATGTCCACAGGAAGCCTGTAACATGTCTCTCTGTGTCCACAGGAAGCCTGTAACATGTCTGTCTGTGTCCACAGGAAGCCTGTAACATGTCTGTCTGTGTCCACAGGAAGCCTGTAACATGTCTGTCTGTGTACATATAAAGTCTGTAACATGTCTGTCTGTGTCCACAGGAAGCCTGTAACATGTCTGTCTGTGTACATATAAAGTCTGTAACATGTCTGTCTGTGTCCACATGAAGCCTGTAACCTGTCTGTCTGTGTCCACAGGAAGCCTGTAACATGTCTGTCTATGTCCACAGTAAGTCTGTTACATGTCTGTCTGTGTCCACAGGAAGCCTGTAACATGTCTGTATACACAGTAAGCCTGTAACATGTCTGTCTGTGTACACAGGAAGCCTGTAACATGTCTGTCTGTGTACACAGGAAGCCTGTAACATGTCTGTCTGTGTCTACAGGAAGCCTGTAACATGTCAGTGTCCACAGGAAGCCTGTAACCTGTCTGTCTGTGTACACAGGAAGTCTGTAACATGTCTGTCTGTGTCCACAGGAAGCCTGTAACCTGTCTGTCTGTGTACATATAAAGTCTGTAACATGTCTGTCTGTGTCCACAGGAAGTGTGTAACATGTCTGTCTATGTCCACAGGAAGCCTGTAACATGTCTGTCTGTGTCCACAGTAAGTCTGTTACATATCTGTCTGTGTCCACAGTAAGCCTGTAACATGTCTGTCTGTGTACACAGGAAGCCTGTAACATGTCTGTCTGTGTACACAGGAAGCCTGTAACATGTCTGTCTGTGTCCACAGGAAGCCTGTAACCTGTCTGTCTGTGTCCACAGGAAGCCTGTAACCTGTCTGTCTGTGTACACAGGAAGCCTGTAACATGTCTGTCTGTGTCCACAGGAAGTCTGTAACATGTCTGTCTGTGTCCACAGGAAGCCTGTAACCTGTCTGTCTGTGTCCACAGGAAGCCTGTAACCTGTCTGTATACACAGTAAGCCTGTAACATGTCTGTCTGTGTACACAGGAAGCCTGTAACATGTCTGTCTGTGTACACAGGAAGCCTGTAACATGTCTGTCTGTGTCCACAGGAAGTCTGTAACATGTCTGTCTGTGTCCACAGGAAGCCTGTAACCTGTCTGTCTGTGTCCACAGGAAGCCTGTAACCTGTCTGTCTGTGTACACAGGAAGCCTGTAACATGTCTGTCTGTGTCCACAGGAAGCCTGTAACCTGTCTGTCTGTGTCCACAGGAAGCCTGTAACATGTCTGTCCACATGAAGCCTGTAACCTGTCTGTCTGTGTCCACAGGAAGCCTGTAACATGTCTGTGTCCACAGGAAGCCTGTAACATGTCTGTCTGTGTCCACAGGAAGCCTGTAACACGTCTGTGTCCACAGGAAGCCTGTAACATGTCTGTATACACAGTAAGCCTGTAACATGTCTGTCTGTGTCCACAGGAAGCCTGTAACCTGTCTGTCTGTGTCCACAGGAAGCCTGTAACATGTCTGTCCACATGAAGCCTGTAACATGTCTGTCTTTGTCCACAGGAAGCCTCCGTGTTTGTGTTTGAGAAAAGGATCGCCGACAAGCTCCACAAGCCGCGGCGCCGTGAGGTGGTGGCCGAGACCCTCAGGACAGATGTTTGGCATCTGGAGCAACTCAAGCATCCCAAGATCCTCAGCGTGCTACACGGGATAGAGGAGTGTCAGTAAGTAAGGGTGGGGAGGGGAGGGGGTGTTATAAATGGGGTGTAATGGAAGGTAGGGATGGTAGGGAGGGGGTGATAGGGCGAGGGTGTTAGAGGAGGGTGTTGTGAGGGTGTTAGGGAGTAAGTTGAGGGGGTAAGCAGAGGCGTAGCGAGGGGGGGGGGGGGGGGCGGGGGGGGGACATATGTCCCCGGGCGCCGACCTTAGGGGGGGCGCCAAATTGACAGTTTGAGGGGGGGTGCAAATGAAAAGTTCGAGGGGGGGGTGCAAATCGAAAATTTGCTCCCGAGGGGGGCGCCAAATTGAAAGTATGTTCCCGGGCGCCGGGAAGGGTCGCTACGCCTCTGGGGGTAAGGTTATATGAATGGTAGAGAATGTGTAGGGTAGTGGTAGAGGATGCGTGGGGTAGTGGTAGGGAAAGTGGAAAAAGCTTAACACACATGTACAACATCTCCGAAATGTTTTAAGATATTTTCTTGCAAAAGGTGTAGCAGGAATTGCTTATTTTATTATGTATGTTCGATATACAATATATATATATATATATATATATATATATATATATATATATATATATATATATATATATATATATATATATATATATATATATATATATATATATATATATATATATATATATATATATATATGACGGGGTGGGCGTGGCCGAGTTTATTTGTATGTGAGTCATTTTAATACGTAATTGTCAATATGTAGGTTTTTTTTTCATAATAGTATTAACGCTTTATTTGCTTCCCGTTACAAATTTTAAATTTACTAAGGGAAAGAACCTACCAATATTTTCACACATTATACAGAAATGTAACTGTAAAAAAAAATATAAATCAAAAAGTATTATTTAATTTATTATTAATATAAGTATTTAAAATTGTATATTAAATGTGTCTAAATGCTTAGTTTTTGTAAAGATTTTAATAATTATTTACTTCTAATCTAATTTTGTAGCCATTATAAATTTTATATTCCTAATTTTAATAAATTTAATGGCCAACGAAATATAGTGTTATAAACGCCTTTAAATTGCAGAAATCCAACTTATTTTTGTTGATTAAAAAAAAAAGTATGTTGATTAAGCACCTTGATCCCCTATTCCAGGGGTCGGCAACCGCCGCATGTGGCTCCCTTGATGTCAAAGTGCGGCTCTACAGCACCTTGCACAAATATTAATAGTTATATTATTTTATTTTCTAAACTCATAACAAAAATTATACTGTAAAGCAGGGGTTTCCAAACGGCGGCCCGCGAAGTCCTCTCATCCGGCCCGCGGAGATCCTTTTGTACAAGGAAAAATCGTTTGTTGGTTATGGCTGAGGAACTTTGCGCAGAAAAATCAAAGACATGCCTGGAAGAAACTGGCTCCCGAACTGAAATTTGATAGTTAATGCGGCCCTCGGACTGAAAAGTTTGGAGACCCCTGCTGTAAAGCAACCCAAGTTTAAACAGAAAAATAAAACTCATCAGAGAACAGTGCGAATATGTGCACTAGAAAGTAAACGGACAGCTGACAGCCGCTTGCGCACCAGGCCCATCCCCACATCCGTGTTGTGGTCAGCCCCGTGGCAACAATTCCATGCTTGCCACTGCCCAAGTGCCGACTTTTTCGAATATCGTTAAATGTTGAATGTTATTTTATTCAGAATGCATTTCCCTACAGAGGCGTAGCGACCCCTCCCGGCGCCCGGGGCGAACTTTCAGTTAGGCGCCCCCCATATATATATATATATATATATATATATATATATATATATATATATATATATATATATATATGCGTGTGTGTTTGTGTGTGCGACAGTCTGGAAAAAAAAATAAATTAACAATTACGCTGATTGTCGTTCCCTAAAACTTCACTGGACGCCAATTAATTTCCCCTTAAGATGCCGAAACGAATAAAAAATAAAAAGTAGAAAATCATAAGAGCTTAGAACAGTGGGCTCCATCGAACCCAGAGGTTCGGTAATTCAGTCTCAGTGCTTCCGCGGAGGTCAAGACACACAACACACCCGACTCATAGGATTCACGATCGGATTTTCTCATTGTGGACGATACGACTATTAAGGAGGGTTCGGTGATTGCGCATATGAAACTGGTTGGGTTCGGTACTCCAAAAAGTTAAGAACCACTGCTTTAGAGTGTATTTTGTAGAAGGTGCAAGCTTTATTTGGTCTACTTTTGGTCGTGTCTTTAGAATAATTTCGATAATAGTAGGCCAATATTGCAATTTTGAATTATCAGTTAAGTTGAACAAAGTAATAATCAGTACAATATACTAATTTTCGTCTCTCTTAACATTTTGGCAAAGAGTGTCGCTTCCCATCCACCCGCTCCGACAGTCTGCTAACTCTTTTTAGCGCAATTTCCTTACAGGAATTGCGATTATTAACTCGTCATTTCTGTATCGATGGTTGGATGGATGTGCGCAGCTTTAAGTCGTAACTCCTCCTCAACGAAGCAATATCGAGGACTAGTTCCAAAAGCAAATATGTTAAGCAAGTTCCGAGGATGATTGTGGGTCAAAAAAATTCCCGGAATTCCTTCCTGGATTTCCTGGAAAAGCCAAAAAACCTCGAAAAAAATGCAGTTTTTGGCTCATATCTCGGCAACCAGACCACTTAGCTACTTGAAACATTTACCAATCGATTCCTGCCATAATTTAGAACAATATTGCCGAAGAAAGTTTTCAAAAATATCCTTTCGTTCGGTCACAAAAAATTAATTAAGAACAAATAAGTTTATATTTATAGGATGATATTTACTACTTTTTTAAACTGAGCATCGTGTAGGCCTAGGATGATACTTACTACTTTTTTAAACTGAGCATCGTGTAGGCCTACTCGTTAAAATAAAACTATTTCCGTTGATATAGGTTAATATGGTTGTCTTTTTTTAGCGCAAAAAAATATCCTTTCGTTCGGTCACAAAAAATTAAAAATTGTTATGGATAACATAAGGAAATTGCGCTTAAATTGTCACTAGACTTTTTATTAACTTGTTTATGTTACACAATCGTAAAATACGCTTTAGTTCAATGGGTTTCTTTTCTGGGCGATATCCGTTATTTCCTTAATCCGGTGTGAATTTTTCCGATTTTAGTCTTCGAAAAAGCGCCCCCCCCCCCCCTTCCCCATCTAGGAAGGCTGGAAAGCGGTTTTTCCGCTCACTGTTTCTTAAAGACATACGTTTTACAGTCACACAACCAAGGTAGAAAACAGTTAAATCAGTATGCAAAGGCTCTCAGCCGTTACATTTCTTTATTTTGACTGTTTATAATTTAAAACTGCAGCTTAAAATGAGCTTTTAATTTTTTTTTCTATCCCTTTTGGCGCCCCCCCTAGGGTCGGCGCCCGGGGCGGCCGCCCTCCCCGCCCTCCCCTAGCTACGCCTCTGTTTCCCTATCTGTCAGTAATACTTAATTTGACCTGAGTGACGTAGTTTTTTTTTAGTAATTAGCTTCCTACTGTTGTACCGGGTACTGGACGGTGGGGTATGAGTTTACCCTGCATTCGGTGGGGTGGAAGATAAGCCTGGTGAGAACCAAAGGATAGAAGCGACCGATACACGGTAATCAAACAATATCCAAGCCAGTTAGTCGGAGTTTGCGGTTTGCTTATGGTTTGCTTAAGCCAATGATGTCCGTAAAGAAAGAAAAAAAAAGTTTTCTGCTTCTAAAGTGGATTGGGATAGTCCTAAATTTTTATTTTTTGATTACTAATTTCATTATTCTGGCGAAACAAGTGTATTTTTTATATGAATAAATATTATTTCATATTTAAAACTATTTATTTTAAATAACAATTCAAATTTGCTTACCTATTCCTAATCAAATAATAAAATAGTAAAATTAAAAAAATTTTGGTGGCTCTTTAAAAACTGGGAAAATTTGAAAATTGTAACTTTTGGCTCTTCCATCTCAAAAGGTTGCCGACCCCTGCCCTATTCCCGATAGTCCACATTTCGGCCAACGAAATAGGAAACAGTCTGTTATTGCTTCTTATTAACGGCTGTCGAGGAAATAAACAATGTGATTATATCCTCTTAGAAAATCATAAGACAAATTGATTTAATTAAAAAAACACTTCCATTACCCGTAGATGCTACGAAAGATGTTCATCTCAGTCGGTTAAAATTCTCAATCGTTGTTCTGATTAAAGTCATTGATACTATTTTCTTAGAATAATCCAAACCCTTATTTCTAACCGCATACCCTAATGACACTTAACCCTAACTAGGATATAATGCGTTAAAAATATGGTAACAACAAACAAAAAATTATATAGTTAGACGCGGCGCCGGACCCGAAACATTTTTTAGCCTCTCGATTGTGCTAAGTGGCGCTTGATCTAGGGCAAAACACATAGCTCTTTATTGAATAAAATACTTGTGTTCAAAATGTATTAAATATATGTATGCCTATAAATAGAAGATAATTATGAACCAACGTGTAGAGGAAATACGGCACGTTACTTATCTCCTCAACTTAGAGTCATCCATAAATGACGTCACGCTTTTTTTGACGATTTTTACCTCCCCCCTCCCCTCCGTCACACGTCGTCACAAAAAGCCAGACCCCCCCCCCCCCTTAAATGACGTCACACCTCAACCTACAACCCCCCCTCAAAATTGCAGTTGAATTTTTTTTAAACATCGATATTTTTTCCAAAATCTTGTTTAAACTATTACAATTTATTAAAACAGTTATCTAAAACGCGAAATAACGTCTAAAATTCGTTTTCTAACATTTTTTTAAATGCAAAAATGTGACGTCGCAACATCTGAACCCCCCCCCCCCTCCCCTTCATCACACATCGTCACAAAATTACGGACCCCCCCCCCTCCCCCCTACGAGTGTGACGTCATTTATGGATGACCCCTTAGAGTCTAAGACAATATGAGCACTTCGTCTTTTCCCAAAGCCACCTCCATTTAAAATCAAATTTTTAAAAATTAAAAATTTAGTTTTTTGTTGATTTTTTAACTTCCTCAGCCTTTCCCAACTCTTACCAGAGAATTCAGTTGCAAATTAGTAAATTATTTTAAATTTCAGAATTGAAAAAAATTGAAATTAGACTATTAATATTATTTATGAACAATCATTATAAATGAATAAACGTACGTTTAAAAAAATGTTTAGCTTGTGTAAATCTGAATCAATCCTTACTGAGAGTAATAATGCAAGTGAAGAAGTTGGTAGGCTGGTTTCTAACCATGTCGATGAATCAAGTTACATAAACGCTTATACAAAAATTTTAAGTTTTCAATTAAAGGTTTTTTCATGGGTGTATTTTAAGGCTTTATTTCAGGGGTTTATTTCAGGGGTTCATTTCAGGGGTTTATTTCAAGTTTTTATTTCAGGCGTGTATTTTAGGTGTGTATTTTAAGGCTTTATTCGAAAGGAGTATTTCAGGGGCGTAATTCAAGGGATGTATTTCAGGGGTGTATTTTAAGGTTTTATTTCCGGGGTGTATTTTAAGGGTTTAATCCAGGAATGTATTTCATGGGTTTATTTCAAGGTTGTAAATTTAAGGGTGTTTTTTGGGGTTGTATTTCAGAGGTATATTCTAAGGCTTTATTTCACTTACCTGCACACAAAAACATTAATCGCATGCCTAAACAATTAAATTTTCCTGTTTAAAACATTTTTTACTAGGTAAAACAAAAATGTATATAAGAGAGCGATAAGGCAACACCATACATACTTGCGTACATACGTACATACATTCAAACATCCTCCAACATGGGCCACAGACCAGAGACCCCCAGGCAACTCAGTACACGACCATTCCCTCCTAGTGATAACCCGTCATTCGAGTGTCGCTCTCCAAGTCGCTCTCCAGAACTTTCTTTGCCCCAGGGGACTTTAGGTGAGGGGCTGTCATGTTGTCGTGGTACTCCCAGGGGTAAGGCTTGTCATGTTGTCGTGGTACTCCCAGGGGTAAGGCTTGTCATGTTGTCGTGGTACTCCCAGGGGTAAGGCTTGTCATGTTGTCGTGGTACTCCCAGGGGTAAGGCTTGTCATGTTGTCGTGGTACTACCAGGGGTAAGGCTTGTCATGTTGGCTTGGTACTCCCAGGGGTAAGGCTTGTCATGTTGGCTTGGTACTCCCAGGGGTAAGGCTTGTCATGTTGTCGTGGTACTCCCAGGGGTAAGGCTTGTCATGTTGTCGTGGTACTCCCAGGGGTAAGGCTTGTCATGCTGTCGTGGTACTCCCAGGGGTAAGGCTTGTCATGTTGGCTTGGTACTCCCAGGGGTAAGGCTTGTCATGTCGTGGTACTACCAGGGGTAAGGCTTGTCATGTTGCCGTGGTACTCCCAGGTGTAAGGCTTGTCATGTCGTGGTACTCCCAGGGGTAAGGCCAGTCTATCGCGAATGGGAACTGTTTGTGTTATTGAATGGCGGGATGATTGTTGTATGTATGTTTATTAACCAATGAGGAAGGACTATGTGTTCACTTGTTTCTGTGACATCAGCATGTGAAGAGATAGTGTGTTCAGCACTATGCCAAGGCGCCTTTACTTTCCCTAACGTGAGTTAGGTACCCATCAGAGTTGGGTTGACTCAGAGCGTCTACTTGCTTGAACTCGAAACTTACGGGTTAGCAGTTCAGCCCTCTACCGCTAGACCACTCCGTCACAATGTGTCAATCCGTGGTGTTGCAAGTTTTACGTAACGTTGTGAATGCCCTGTTTGGTAGTCACGCAGGGACTGCCTGTCTTCTCGAAGATGACTGAGAAAATGAACTTTTACAAGCCTTTTAAAACTCGCTTCCGTGTTCTTTTTGTCTGTCGTGCCTCTTCATGGGTAAAAATATGAAAGCGAAATTTTAACCACAACAATCAAAAATATTTAAAAATATAAATGATGTTTGTTTCTTTGTATTCGTTAGAATAGAGGAGTGAAGATCGGAATAGAAAAACGTCTTCTTTGTTACAAAAGCAGAATTACAACGATAGGGCTTGTCAAATTAAAATGTCCATAAGCGTTGCTCATTATGTTGATATTTGCCAATATCAAGAGGTTTACACGTATGCAATAAATGATGAAGAAATCCGTGCAAAATATCCTAGTTATCAACATTGTCAGAGACAAAGTATCTTAAACTATCGTTACAAATTACTGACAAACTACCTCAAATTCATTAGTGTGAGGTCAAAATATCTCTTTTAAAAACTATACTAGGTAAATTTCTCAAACATAATTTTAAAATATCTAAGAATAAATCTAAGTACAAAACATATGAGCAAAAAAAAAAGTCATGCATGTTAAAATTCTCTACGTAATTATCTCCTTTCTAACTCAATAACTAACTCCATGCGGTACATGCAAACGCACGATATTCCACATAACCTCTGTATTTTTACCGCTCACCCTGGCCATCTGACCGCTCACCCTGGCCATCTGACCGCTGAGCACTGAGCCACTCACATCTGTCTCATCGTGAGCACTTGCTCCCAATAATCAGCACATCAGCGCAGACCTGGGACAAATAACGTGTCATTACCCGGTCTCCCATCTTCTCTAAACATTTTCTTCTCCAGCGAGAAAAATTGAATTAACTTTTTTTTATTTTTCGTCTGAACTGAGAAGGATAATTTTTTTTTTATGACAGGACTTTTTTCTTTTACCTTTTGAATTAGCTACGGAAATTTCATTACCTAGATCTATCAGACAGGCTAATATATATAGATTATTTTACATATATACATATAGGTCTATATATATATATATATATATATATATATATATATATATATATATATATATATATGCATATATATTTGTATGTATGTATAATGGTCAACAGTTTATACCAGGAAACAGAAATCTATGCTAGGCTAGTTAAGGAAGAAAACAGGGATGTATATAACAATTGCTCCAGTAGAATCTGATATAAATCCCATAGTGTTTAGTAGCGCTAGTGTTTGCGTCAGCGATCACTATAGGCATGAGGACTTCGTCAGCTAAAATCATTTAAAGTCGTAATTTAAAGTCCAGCTATAAATGTCGTTAAATAATTTAAAGTCAAGGTATATAAATGTTGTAAAAATCATTTAAAACAAAAAAAATATTTATTACTGTTTTTACTTTATGCCATACAGTTTTTTAAAATTCTCTCAGGATTGCCTCGCGATAAATTCAACATGACAGTTTTTACACTTTCAGCCCCGGTGAAATACGGGTCTACTAGCTAGTTTTGGTTTAACACGAGGCAAAACTTATATGAGACTCGTTGCTAGGGACTGCTACGTTGCTAGGGACGGTGTTAGTGATGGTTAGCGTTAAATTTCCTATTATTCACTGTACGTCACAGTATGTCTCTTTTAGATTAGGGTTAAGGTTTAATTAGATAACATCGCTATATTTCACAAAAACCTGTTAGATTAGAGTTTAGGTTTAATTTCATAAAATCTCTAAAATTCACAAAAACCTGTGAGAATAGGGTTAGAGTTAGATTTTTATAGTATCACAGTATATCACAGTACCACTGCGTTAGATTATAACATAAACCATGATACTTTCTTTGGCGACCCTGCATTAAGATTTCGAGAAGACTTAGCACCTATCCGTAACGATATCTCTGTCGGATTAGCGAGACAGGGATTAGTGAGATAGGGATTAGCTCAGGTCTCCTGGATAAATCGCATTATGTTTTATCAATGGTTGCTTGTAATGCGGCCCAAGTTCCTCCATGTCTAGGACAACTCGATCGTCTCCGGAATAGAGGCGACAAATTACGGGCCTTGATAACAAGACTTCACCAAGACCGATTCGATTTGCTGAATTGCTTATGGTAAAGAAGGGAAAAAAAGGATTCGGAAATACCCGTTGTTCTATTTTTATACATTTTTTCCCCAAATCACGCGAGTTTTTTTTAATCTAGAGTTCGTCTAGGCTAATTTAGGCAATCCGATAAATCAGTATTGAAGGTTACAGAACTAGAAAGAGGGAGTTTTCTGGAATCGAATCCTTCATGGACGAGTTATATTCCCTGCCTTGTCTATTTAGACTGACTTTGTTTTGAATTTACATTTCGATTTGTGCGTTGCTCGTACGCTTCTTCAAGATGGAATGGAGCAGAAGCAATCGTGACGCTGTACACTTTATATTGTACACATTTTTAATGTGAATTTTTTTGGTGTAGACATATACATCTTTACACTGAAGAGAGGGGTAAATAAGTGGCAGCCTTAGGCCCCGATAGAAGACCTTAAGCACATTTTTCTTAGATTATGCTGTTTGTTTGTCTGTGGTTTTGTTACCTAATCTTTTAACTCACTTTTGACCTATATCTAATGCTGCGATTTTTTTCAAACTTTGCAGGTAAGTTCATTCCCGATTACAACATAAGGATGTCTAAATTCAACACCCCTCATCCTTCCCCACACTCCACCCATCCCCACACTCAACCCTTCCACACACTCCTCCTTTTCCCATACTCCACTCTCCCCACACTCCACCCTTCCCCACACTCCACCCTTCCCCACACTCCACCCCTCCACCACCTCTAAAAGCTTCTTACATCCTCAAGGTCCCGATCGCTAAAGGGCGGTAACAATAGCTATTTGCTGTAAAAATAGCGATGCTTTGAAGAGTTCTTCTCTCTTGTTATTCCTGCGCTAATTACCGTCCTGTTTTTTTTCCTGTTTGTCCATGTTCAAGATAAAATGCTGGATGGCGGGTGGCATGCAAGTGTCGGCATTTCGGGGGGGGGGGGGGGGTGTGGTCCCATGATTGGGATTTTAGGGATCCCTTTGGAGATTAGGGGTTATGGTTGAGATTTCTTAAGGATCCTTATGGAGAGAGGGGTCCCAGGAGTGAGACTTTAAGGATCATTTTGGAGAGAGGGGTTCCATGATTGAGATTATATGGATCATTTTTGAGAGAGGAATCCCATGTTTGAGATTTTAAGGCCCATTCTGGAAATTGGAGTCCCATGACTGAGATTTTTGGAGAATCCTTTTGTAGAGGAGGGGTCCCAAGATTGAGATTTAAGGGATCCTTTTGGAAAGAGGGGTCGTGTGATTGGGATTTCAGTGATGTTTTTGAAGATTGGGATCTCATGAATGCCATTTTAGGGAACTTTTTGGAGTGAGAGGTCCCATGATCGACATTTGGTAGGGCTCTTGATTGAGATTTCTTAGGGATCAGCGCTAGTATGAGGGGTGGGGGAGACACATGAACCGAATCCTTTGTAAAAAGTACTGTTTCGCAATGTTTTCTTTATTTTTGTGGCGGATCTCTGTTTATGTCGCTGTAATGTATATTCAACTTTACAATCTCAATTGGTTACGAAACGTATGAGTAAACACACACTTATGGCAAAGTTATTTTCTATTTAGCAACGCTAATTGGTATCAAAAATAGTACATCTGTTATTTTAATCACGCTTTTACTGTTTTGTAAGTATTGATTCGCCTCCCTTGCCTATTAACCAATCCAGTTTTAGCAGCGGAGATTACCATCAAGGTTTTTCCTTGACGCTGTTTTTATACATCTATTTCTTTTTTTTTGAACCAATGCCTGTACACTTCAGTGATAGTAGTGGCTTTAATAAGATAAAGCGGCGAACACTTTACACCATATACCACACACCATACATCATACGTTATCGAATCACACATCATACATCATGTATCATACACCACACACCATACATCATATGTCAACGGATCGTACACCACACACCGTACACCACACACCACACACCATACACCACACAACACACAACACACAACACACACCACACACTACACACTACACACCACACACCAAAAATCCACACACCATTCACAATACTTCATGCACCATACACTATACACAATACACCGTACACCACACCACACGCAACACACCACACACCAGACACCACACACAACAAATCACACATCACACACCATACACCATACAAGCAAAAAAGAATACAAATGACGAATATCTATAGTTGACAAACAACCTCTTTCTATATTTATCTAAACTTAAAAGGTTTCTTAATCTTATTTTCATCTAATTTAATCCAACCTTTCAGGATTTACTTTGAGAGTGTAACATGGGACTTCATAAAATAAACAAAACATTCAAAGATTCATTATCTCCCTTGTCCACTTTCTAAATTTAATTCCAAGATCTCGGGGCCTTTTCTTCGCTTTATATTTTAAATCGTTTCAGACATAATTGAATAAAATTAATTTCTGGAATTGTATGGAACCAAAAGAACTCGGGGTTCTAAGAAATAATTATTTCCATAGCTGGCATAATACAACCTTTAAAGGCGCACCATCAAGCTTTTTTCTACGGTTTTTGTTTTGTTTTGTTATTTGTTTACCGTAAAACTGGTGAAAAAAAAACATTTTTTTCTTCAAACAAAAGTTGTTGTTTATTAATGAGATGGTTAGCGAGTTTTCTTGGAAGTTTTTTTTAATCCTTTTCTTTAGCTGAATATTATTGTAAAGAGCAATAGCGGGGGGCTGTATTTATGCAAGAGAAGCGGGGAGAATAAGAGAAAGTGGGTGAGAAAGAAAGAGAGAGCGCGGAAAGGAATACGGAAGTGGAAATACACAAAAGCAGTGTCGTGGACAACGCACTGTTTGTGTACATTCTAAAACCGGAAGTACTTAGATATAAATTGAATGTAGGCTATTTCATAAGTATATTTGTTGTTTTTAAAAATAACTTTTGCTTTGTTTACAAACGCTGTTATTTCACTATCTGGTCAATAATTTATACTCGGTTTTCATTAGTATGATTTATTTATGGATTATTGCCCGCAAGCCAATAGATTGACAGATAATTTCGAACTGTCCAATGTGGGTGGGGGGGGGAGAGATTATGGGAGAGCTGTTACGGGTCATTTCTAGGTTAGATTAGAATAGGAAGAATAGTCTCGAACGTAGGGGAGAGGCGTGTGTGAGTTAACCCCGGGGTGTTTATGTATTGTTATCCCAAGGTCGAATGCGGGTTTAAAAGCGGGAGACGTTACGTTGATTTGTGAGTTAAGATGATATGAATAAACGACTTGAATTGTGTAGATTTAGTGGCATGAAAGTAAGTCTCAACAAAGAGCTAGCCTAAAAGGAGTAGCTTCTCAATATTTCGATTTTAACATCTCGTTTAAAAAAACCTTCAAGTGTAATCGACTACCATAAACTTCAATTCGATTCAAATCACACGCACACACGCACAGACACACGCATATACACACAAGCTGTTTTTATCACACACAATTATGGGACAATATTTTTTAGATTTATTTGCTAAGTTTCCTACGCTTGTGAAATAACCTACATTTAACAAAATTATGAATCACAGCAGGGATTGCTTGAAACCTTTAGAAAAAGACAAAATAACTTTATAAACGTTTATTTAAATACGAATTAAGTCAAAACACATTATTTAACATGAGTTATAATTAAAAGTAATATTTCTATTAGTAGACTGTGATAGCCTGTCAGTGCATGCATTATTCAAATTTTACATTTTTAAAATTCGCATTGTGTTAAAATTTAGTTCTTTAGCACTCGTTACGTCCCTTGATAAATTAGGAAAACCCAATTACTTCCCTTTATCAAAAACCCATTACATCTTTGGAAAAATATAATTTTTTACTTTTTATTACTTTGTTTCGGTGTTGGGAAAAAAATAATTACATAATTAGCGTGGATTGGAATGCAATGTGATAGGTATTTTAAATATTGCGTGTTATTTATTGTATACACTGAGCGTACTGTTTACTAATTATTATTTTTAATCAAAGACAGTAGACGTAACAAAAGACATCTTTATTCGGGAACGGGAATGTGCAGGTATATATATATATATATATATATATATATATATATGAGTGTGCGTGCGTATATATAATATATCTATACATATACAAAGCAAAGTGCTCGGGTGCGCGATTCAGCACTTCCTGGCGCTGCAGGCACTTTAAATTTGGCAGGATCCTGCCTTGGGGCAATAGAACACGAGGGCCGGTGCCGGCTTACCGACCGCAAAGTCCACGGAGAAGGGGTCAAAACTGACCTCGACTGACCGGCGCCTTGTGTGGGCTATATTACGAAAAAAAATTGCCGAACGATCCCCCACCTACCCTTGATATTTTGTTGGGTGATAGAAGAACGCCTGGGGGTGTCACAAACAACTCGGCATATCTGGGAAAACTTCCTAAAGTCGTCAAAACTGACCAGTCGTATTTCCCTATATAATCTTTGTATTTTATGGGAAAAGCAGAGGGTAATTTCAACAAAGAGTTTTGGACACTCACCGTCTGTACATCTGGCTCATTTTTTGCATGCATGTGTAAATGGCTAGGCCGTGTGGGGACTTGTCGGTTTGACTCAAAGCCCTCGAAAAGGGCAAAAAGATGACCACGAGTGAAATTCTCGCCATATCATATCTGGGAAAACTTCCTAAAGAGACCAGTCGTCATCTTTTAGCCATCGTTTTAGCAGACCAAATTTGAAGCGCCTGCTTTAGAATATATATATAGTTTCTTAGGGGGGGGGGGGTAACACCACGAAGTGCCGCGCACTGAACTGGCGACGCCACTGCTAATTCTTTTTTTTTTTCATATTAAGGGCATTCAAGGAAAAAATTATATGAGATGAAGAAGTATAGGGCAGACATAGATGGTTGGTTGTAAAATACAAAATGTCCAGGCTCATACATCTACATTACAAGGTGGTAGACCAAAATTAAGGAATGCGTGTAATGACAACCAAGTAACAAAAACACTTTTGAAAACTTGTCAGAAAACTTACCCTAAAACGATTGATGATATGAGATGGTTAAGTTAACTGTACACTTATATCCTTTCCCACGTCTCGAGGCAGTGGCGTAGCCAGGATCGTCTCAAGGGGGGGGGGGGGGGGTTCCAATTTTTACCCGGGGACAAACTTTCGATTTGCACCCCCCCCCCCCTCAAACTTTTGATTTGCACCCCCCCTCAAACTTTCGATTTGCACCCCCCCCCCTCAAACTTTCGATTTGCACCCCCCCCCTCAAACTTTCGATTTGCACCCCCCCTCATACTTTATATATATACCGAGGGGTCTATGGGGGGGGGGGGTTATGACCCCCCCTAACCCCCCCCTGCCTACGCCACTGTCTCGAGGTGTCTAGGACGTTACACAATGTTTCCTGCACTCAAATTGGTCTGAGAAGGGAAGCGTTGTTTACATCAGGCCAAATTATTTAAGAATTATTTTTCCAATTCAAAAGGAAGGGATTAACCATAACATAATGTACCAAAACTATTTATAAAATTATGTATGTACCATTTCAGGTGGATTTGTCAATTAAAATGACATAATTAATATTTTTTTTATTGTTCAATAATATTGGTATCTGCTGCCCGAACTGGCAAAATGTAAGCATGTAAGAACAGTTCACTTATAATAACAAATTTTTGTAAATTAGTATGGAACGGGATGGCAGAGAGGACTAGGTGTCAGTTATTCAGTTAACTCTCTCACTCTTACATGCCCTGTATGGCTGGGTTCAAATCCTCGGCACTATGGATGCAATAAGCATTTAAATTGGTAGAGAATGTTAATTGAACATTGAAAAATATAAAGAGAACAAAATATTTGGGGGAATGAATTAAAAAGTGAATATGTAAATAAGGATTACAATATTTAGAGAAATATATAGGAGGGAGGGACTGTTGGATGGGGATGGATAGTTGGGTGGATAGGCATCGATAGAGAGAGTTGGATAAGGATGGCTGGGGATGGGGATGAGGATGGATTGGATCTGGATGGATTAGATGGGGATGGGAATAGATTGGATGAGGATGGGGATGACTTGGATGGGGATGTGGATAACGATGGGAAAGGGTAAAGATGGGGATGGGGATGGATTAGGGATGGGGATGGATTGGGGAATGGGATGGGATGGGGATGGATTGGGGATGGGGATGGATTGGGGATGGGGATGGATTGGGGACGGGGATGGATTGGGGACGGGGATGGATTGGGGACGGGGATGGATTGGGGACGGGGATGGATTGGGGGACGGGGATGGATTGGGGGACGGGGATGGATTGGGGGACGGGGATGGATTGGGGGACGGGGATGGATTGGGGGACGGGGATGGATTGGGGGACGGGGATGGATTGGGGGACGGGGATGGATTGGGGGACGGGGATGGATTGGGGGACGGGGATGGATTGGGGGACGGGGATGGATTGGGGGACGGGGATGGATTGGGGGACGGGGATGGATTGGGGGACGGGGATGGATTGGGGGACGGGGATGGATTGGGGGACGGGGATGGATTGGGGGACGGGGATGGATTGGGGGACGGGGATGGATTGGGGGACGGGGATGGATTGGGGGACGGGGATGGATTGGGGGACGGGGATGGATTGGGGGACGGGGATGGATTGGGGGACGGGGATGGATTGGGGGACGGGGATGGATTGGGGGACGGGGATGGATTGGGGGACGGGGATGGATTGGGGGACGGGGATGGATTGGGGGACGGGGATGGATTGGGGGACGGGGATGGATTGGGGGACGGGGATGGATTGGGGGACGGGGATGGATTGGGGGACGGGGATGGATTGGGGGACGGGGATGGATTGGGGGACGGGGATGGATTGGGGGACGGGGATGGATTGGGGGACGGGGATGGATTGGGGGACGGGGATGGATTGGGGGACGGGGATGGATTGGGGGACGGGGATGGATTGGGGGACGGGGATGGATTGGGGGACGGGGATGGATTGGGGGACGGGGATGGATTGGGGGACGGGGATGGATTGGGGGACGGGGATGGATTGGGGGACGGGGATGGATTGGGGGACGGGGATGGATTGGGGGACGGGGATGGATTGGGGGACGGGGATGGATTGGGGGACGGGGATGGATTGGGGGACGGGGATGGATTGGGGGACGGGGATGGATTGGGGGACGGGGATGGATTGGGGACGGGGATGGATTGGGGACGGGGATGGATTGGGGACGGGGATGGATTGGGGATGGGGATGGATTGGGGATGGGGATTGGGGATGGATTGGGGATGGGGATGGATTGGGGATGGGGATGGATTGGATGGGGATTGCGATGGGGATGGGGATGGGGATGGATTGGATGGGGATTGCGATGGGGATGGGGATGGGGATGGATTGGATGGGGATCGGGATCGGGATGGGGATGGGGATGTGGATGGGGATTGTGATGGATTGGATGGGGATTGCGATGGGGATGGGGATGGATTGGATGAGGATGGGGATCGGGATCGGGATGGGGATGGATTGGATTGGATTGGATGGGGATGGATTGGATGGGGATTAGATCGGATTGGATGGGGATGGGGATTGGATTGGATGGGGATTAGATCGGATTGGATGGGGATGGGGATTGGATTGGATTGGATGGGGATGGGATGGATTGGATTGGATTGGATTGGATCGGATCGGATTGGATGGGATGGATTGGATTGGATGGGGATGGATTGGATTGGATGGGGATGGATTAGTTAGTTAGTTATGTAATGTATTTGCGATATTAAAATGGCAAGTTTAGTAAGAAAACATTGTTATTTCTAAAATTTGACTTTAAATTGTAAAGGTAAAGACTCGTGTAATCTAATTTTCAAAACCAAAGACAATAGGTGTAATTACAATTAAGCTGATTAGCCAGTCTTTCCCCATCCAGTTGTTTTCAAAATGTAGTTATGACACGTCGTTCTCCTACTACAACTAAAGGAATACAAAAATCATAAACAAAAATTTTAACGTCCAACCTAGCTTGGTGTTTTAGCATTTTTTTCATTGATAAAGTAGTGTAGGCCTACTGAAATACTGAAGGAAGACAACTCATTTTATAACAGTAGCGAAATCAAGCAGAGTAGTATTGAGTTATGCAGCTTAGAAATGTTAAAGTATTTTATCTAGCTCTGCTAGAATAATAAAAAATAAACCGGGAGTGATCTCCCCTAAACGTTCTCGAATATTCATATATAAAATAACAGGGAATGGGAACTCGGGCTTTAGACATGATTTTTAATCCATTTTAAATACTTAAAGTTTTAAAAATAGAATAAAATCTTGTAGACAAATTAATTGCACACCAAGTGAACGCCAAATAAAAAAGCGCATAATAGTGCGCAATATTATTAGTACTTTTAAAATTTACAATAGTTTTTTGAGAAATCGGAAGTAGCGTAAATTACTACTTCCGGTCAACGGAAATTACTCAAAATTTAACAGAAGGTAGATATAACAGTGAAATGTTGGTGGATTGTATCTTGGGAGTGTGTTTTGTTGAGAGGGGCGAGATTGCATCAGGGAGACAGTGGCTGTGCGCATGCGCGAAAAGAACAAGTGAAAAAGGAGACAAGAAGATGGCGTAGCTTGGCTGAACACGCTGCCTGTGTGAAAACAAAATAAATATGAAAAACTGCAAAAGAAGGCTTGTCTTTTGATTCTGTATATGTAATATAAAAGGTAGGAGAAAGGCCTGTGACAGTAGAGAAATAGATCTTTTACTTACATGTGAAATTTCATTTATCTATCTGAAATAGTACTCAAGTTATAGGCTTTTGAAAAATTCAAAGTAGGAAAAGTACCACTTCCGGTTATCGGAAATCGCTCAAAAGTTGATACGGATCAACGATTTTGATAAAATACTTATATATGAAATTTCATACAGACAGACAGACAGACAGACACACAGACATACGGACAAGATTGCAAAATTATGTTTTTCCGTATCAGTGAGGTTTTTTTTTTTTTGCACGATTACAAGACTTTCTCTATACTTCGTATATACGAGAAAGTAAAAAAGTTCACTTTTCAAACCTGATGGTCTATAGGGCAAGTGAAGTAGAGTTCACTTGTTTTCTGTGACCTCGGCATACGAAGAGATAGTGTGGTCAGCACTATGCTCAGCCGCCTTTACTTTCCATAACGTGAGTTAGGTACCCATCAGAGTTGGGTGGACTCAGTACTTATATATGAAATTTCATACAGACAGACAGACAGACAGACAGACAGACACACAGACATACGGACAAGATTGCAAAATTATGTTTTTCCGTATCAGTGAGGTTTTTTTTTTTTTGCACGATTACAAGACTTTCTCTATACTTCGTATATACGAGAAAGTAAAAAAGTTCACTTTTCAAACCTGATGGTCTATAGGGCAAGTGAAGTAGAATTCACTTGTTTTCTGTGACCTCGGCATACGAAGAGATAGTGTGGTCAGCACTATGCTCAGCCGCCTTTACTTTCCATAACGTGAGTTAGGTACCCATCAGAGTTGGGTGGACTCAGGGACGGTCTACTGACTTGAACCCGGATTTGAACTCGAGACGTATAGCTTTAATTATTGAATACTATTTACAATAGTTTGGCCTTTTGAAAATTTGTTTAAACCTGGCTCATAGTTTGTGTTCAGTTTCAAGCACGCCTCTAGATTTTTATTAGTTAGCTTCTATACTTTGTATTACATTTATGCAAAAAAAAGCTTGCTCGCATTAATATGTTGACCCGAAGATTGTCAGCACTCCAAATGCCAACTTCTTTACCTAACTGTAGCATCCTGCAAGACTATTCCATCCGTCACATAATAGTGTTTCAACTCGCAACATTTCTTTAAGAGCTGTCCACATGTGCAGCCAAACGTGAATGTGTTACTGGTTCTCCAACTCTTCTATTTTGCTCTTGGTTTCCGTGAACTTACCACTCCACAAATGTTTGGTTTTCAAATCTAGCAGTTTCATTTGAAGCGAACTAGCATCAATTTCAAATAGCTCAAAGTTAATCTCATTTGTTTTTGTGTTGAGAGGATCTAATATGAACGTCAGAGTACTTGGATTTGTTTTGAATTGCTCAAATCTCTCAGTGAATCCATATTTTATTCAGATTTTTCGAAATGAAGTAATTTACCGCTCTCCGTGTCTTTGACAAAATGAAGTAATTTTTTTTTCTAAACAAACCACTTCTTCCAGAAAGGCATAAGCTGGGTTTTTATTTCTTTGCAGTTTTATATTTAGCTCGTTTAGGATATCCAACATGAAGGTGAATGTTTCAATTTGCGATAGACAAGGTAATGGGAGTAGCAAAATATTCTAATAGAATAACGAGTGCTTATTGTTTATATTATATCGTTCATTACCAAGAGTTGCAGAACAATATTTTTATGAGTTTTGAAAATAAAATTAAAAAAATATATTACTATTTGTGCCTGGAGCTGAGGAGCCGCAGGTTGCCGAGCCCTGGGCTGTGTGTGTATAGGCCATGCAACAAGGATGATTGATAAACGGAAACGTTCTATATATGTAACCAACAGTTTGAAAAGTTTCTGGAACTCAGCTTAAAGTGAACGTTAACAAATATTATAATTAGGTAGCAAATATAGCTAATGGTTTCATATTGAAACTAAAGCTCAAAAATAATCCAAGATACTATTTAATTATAAAGTTTAGCAAAAATCAAATCAGTAATTATAATATTTAATCAAACATCAAATGTTATTTTCTGTTGTTCTACTATTAAATACTATTTTCTCTTAAAGCTATTTTGGAAACTCAGTGAAAGGTTGTCTCCCTTGAACAATTTAGGAAGTTGAAAAAAAAATGAAACAATTGTGTAAGCGTGTGTGTGTGTGTGAGAGAGAGAGAGAGAGAGAGAGAGAGAGAGAGAGAGACAGAGAGACAGAGAGACAGAGACAGCGACAGAGAGAGAGAGAGAGAGAAAGAGAGTATTTAAGCGCAAGAGCTTGCATGTGCATGTGTATGAGAATGTGTATGTGTCTGTATATTTCTGATTTTATTTAATTTTTATGTTGTTTTTTACTTTCTCGTAATATACGAAGTAAAGAGAAAGTCTTGTAATCGTGCAAAAAAAAATCGAGATTAGAAATCTCGACGTTTTACACCTCACTGATACGGAAAAACATAATTTTGCAATCTTGTCCGTATGTCAGTGTGTCTTTCTGTGTGTCTGTGTGTGTGTGTGTGTGTGTGTAAACACGATAACTTGAGTACCGTTACAGCTAGGTTGATGAAATTTCATATATAAGTATTTTATCAAAATCGTAGATCCGTATAAACTTTTGAGCGATTTCCAATAATTGGAAGTGGTACTTTTTCTACTTTTAATTTTTCAAAAGCCTATAACTTGAGTACTATTTTAGATAGATAAATGAAATTTCACATGTACGTAAAAGATCTAATTCTCAACTTTCTGTCAAATTTTGAGTAATTTCCGTTGACCGGAAGTACTAATTTACGCTATTTCCGATTTCTCAAAAAAACGCATGTTAATTTATAAAGTACTAATAATAATGCGCACTATTTTGCACATCTTTATTTTGCGTTCACTTGGTGTGCAATTCTTTTTCCACGAGATTTTATTCTATTTTAAAAAGTTTAAGTATTTAAAGTGGATTAAAAATCATGTCTATATCCCGAGTTCCCATCCCCTGTTGTTTTATATAAGAACGAGCCGACCCGCTGCGTATCATACGTCGCTATTTAGTTGTTTTTTTTTTCTACTTTTCAGTAATTTATAATTTGTGAATTCGACAGTACCAATGCTGCCACTGAAAATATTTGCTTAAAAACACTAAACCTCCCTCCCCCCCCCCCCCCCCCACGTGAAAGCAGCCTCCTCTTAGTTAACTCCTCTAAGTTTAAAATCGTTTCAAACTAAATTATCTGCCCCCAAACCCGTCTCTATGATTGTAAAATGTAAACAGCGTGAACCACAGCTCACCAGACCATGTGAGAGGGTGGGGGGGGGGGGGTTGTAGCGATAGAGAGGAAGAGAGGGGATTGTAAGGAGCGCTTGCAGCTTGTTTTCTAACGGCTCCCAGAAGAGAATTATATATATAGATAGATAGATATTCGAGAAAGTTTAGGGGAGATCACTCCCGGTTTATTTTTCATTGATAAAGTAGTGTAGGCCTACTGAAAGTAGACAACTCATTTAATAACAGTAGCGAAATCAAGCAGAGTAGTATTAAGTTATGCAGCTAAGTAAGTTGAAACATCACATGTGAATTCTACTCAAGTGCCGACCTTGGAGTGTTGATCACTCTATGTCCTCTTCTGTGCACTTATTCAACCCCACTTTTCTTTCCTCTTCTTTCGTTCTCTACTGGTGTTTTTCTACATACCTCACATAAAGCTTAGACTTAAAATTGTGACAGTCTGTTTCAATTTTTTTTGCTTATTTCAAATCCTGAAATGATTGTCGTAAAATAATATACACACATACATACACACATATTAATATATGTATCGGCAAAGATATTTGTTTTGGGAGGGATGGGGGGGGGGCTTTTTAATTTTTTTCCTTAACAAATTGTTCCTATTTTTTATCATACAAAAGCCCATTTGACCGTTGGATACCGTGCGTTGTTACTTTATGTCTTGTTCGTTATCGTCGCTTCCCTTGTTGTTATGTATAACGTAGTTACGCCCCTTGTATACTCCGTGTTTACCGTGTAGTTGGTGTGTAGCTGATGTGTACCTGTGAGGCAGTTAACTACAGATAGAGCTAGAGACAAAACATGTCGTCTAGGTTATCTATTGTGGGACGGAGTGGTCTAACCGTAGAGAGCTGGACTGCTAACCCGTAACTCTCGAGTTCGAATCCGGGTTCAATTCAGTAGACCGTCCCTGAGTCCACCCAACTCTGATGGGTATCTAACTCACGTTAGTTAAAGTAAAGGCGGCTGGGCATAGTGCTGACCACACTATCTTTTCATATGCCGAGGTCACAGGAACTTTACTTCACTTGCCCCATAGACAGTCAGGTTTGAAAGGGAAACTTTACTTTAGGTTGTCTATTATAATAGAGTACAAGACTATCTGTTGAAGTAATGTAACAAATACGAATACCACACAATTTTGGTAGTTAAAAAAAAATAATTCTTTCTTTTTTTTTCTCTCGTATTTGTTACCCCCCTCAGACATGTTTTTTTGTGTGTGTATCAGACCTGTAATTTACGGCGTCAGTTTGGCTTGCCATGTCCGCTTTAGTATTTCAGTTCTCATTATCAACTAGTGAGGACTGATACAGATCTACAACAGTAATACTTCTATCTGACATGTAACTTAATAAAATAATTGAAAATGGTTTACTTATGCATAACATAAAGCGGCTTATTTCAATTATTTTTTATCCTGAAAAATGTAATATAAGGTGATTGATTCAATAGTATGTGGAGGATCGAGCAGGGAGTCAAAAGTATGTAACCTGAAAATATATAGAAGTGCATTGCTTTCATTTGTTTGGCTAGTGCTGCTAGGTGTGTATATGTACAGCAATAATTTTATTTAGATCTATATATATTAAACGAAAACAATTTCTAAAAACCAAAACTTGCAACCCAAGGAATTCAGGCTAAAGTCAACGTTAACAACTATTTAAATTAGGTAGCAAATATAGCTAATGGTTTTGTATTTAAACTAGAGCTCAAAAATAATCCAAGATACTATTTAATTATAAAGTTTAGCAAAAAATCAAATCAACAATTATAATATTTAATCTATTTATTAATCAAACAACAAATGTTATTTTCTGTTGCTCTACTATTCAATACTATTTTGTCTTAAAGCTATTTTGGAAACTAAGTTAAAGGTTATTTCCCTTGATCAATTTAGGAAAATGAAAAAAAAAATTGAAACAATTGTGTAAGCGTGTGTGTGTGTGTGAGAGAGAGAGAGTGTGTGTGTTTGTGTGTGTGTGTGTGTAAGACACAGAGAGAGAGAGAGAGAGTATTTAAGCGCAAGAGCTTGCATGTGCATGTGTATGTGAATGTATATATGTGTGTATATTTCTGATTTTATTTAATTTTTGTTTTGTTTTTAACAAAATATAATTTAACCTTAAAACTTTAACCCTCTAACCTTAACCCTCTAACCCTAACCTTTAACCCTCCAACCTTAACCCTAAAACCTAAACCCTTTCACCTTAACCCTCTAACCATAAACCTCTTTCTTACCCCCATAAGCCTACCATTCAATCACACTCTACCCTGGTCGCTACAACAATTCCATTGTAACATGGAAATTACATCTGAACTACAAAGATTCTGTTGATAAAGTCAAAATACAAAGTTGGATGAAATAGAAGAGGTGGAAGCTGTTCAATTCTATTGTATCGATTGGACTCGTAAAAAAAAAAAAAAAAAAAAAAAAAAAAAAAAAAAAAAAAAACACGAATTTGATCCTTCTCGAAGCCTCTCATTGATGGTCTCTTTTGTTCTTGCGTGAATGGTTTCAAATAATCTCGGCTTAACACACATGACAATGTTAAACGAAAAAATCTCGAGTTCGAACCATCGGGCAGATGAGGTTCGTTAGCTGGGGACAGCCACTCTTCTAGGAGAGACAACTCCAAAATCAAACAACTGCTGCCTTGTAGTTTGTTATTGGTTGGACAAAGGCTATGGAGGCAAATCATAAAAAAAAAAGAAAAGCAGGCTGAAATCGGAGTCAATGGCCTCAATATCGCATAACCAGTTGACATGTACCCTTATTGTGTTGGAGGGGGATCCCTTCCAACACTAAAATCAAGAACGAAGAAGAAGAACTGGAAATTTAAGTCTACCCCTTCCCCCCCCCCCCCCCTCCCCCCCCCCCCCCCCCCCGACCTGAAGAACAAAAGAGACCATCAAATTTCACTTTTGTCAGATTTTGTAACTTTGTCAGCGTGGTTATGTAACTAGGTCATCGTGGTCGTGTAACTAGGTCAGCGTGGTCGTGTAACTAGGTCAGTGTGATCGAGTGATAGAGGAAAACAGTGTCCGGTTCGGTTATAAGTTCGAGTCTGTTGTACACAAGTAACGGGTATTTAACTGGAATCAATGAAAACAACGACCACTGGGTGTGTTAATGACCTCACAACCCCATCATAAACTAAGGCCACAAAAGCAGATGGACTTTGGACATCATCCTCCCTGGGGATAATTTGCTTTACTATTTAATAATTGATGTACAATCATGATGTTCGAGTGTATCCCCAAAGAGTTCATGTGGCTGTAAATCAGGGGTCTCCAAACTACGGCCCGCGGGCCGGATGCGGCCCTCGAAAACCTCTCATCCGGCCCGCTGAGATCTTTTTGTCCAAGGAAAAATCGTTTGTTGGTTATGGCTGAGGCACTTTGGCCAGAAAAATCAAAGACATGCGTGGAAGAAACTGGCCCCCGAACTGAAATTTGATAGTTAATGCGGCCCTCGGACTGAAAAGTTTGGAGACCCCTGCTGTAAACAATCAAACTCGAGCCATTATAAAACCACCACAATTTTTTTTAAATTGGTTTATTTAAGAATTTAGATTTTCTGAATTCCTTAAAAACACCTTAACCATGTGAATTTTTAAAGAAATAGCCCCCCCCCCCCCTCCCACTCAATTGTAATTTGATTTTTTTTTAATTTTTTTTATGAAATGTAAATTAACTTATACATTATGGAAAAGTAGAAAAATGTAGCAATTAAATAATTAATGTCATGATATAAATTTTCAACATTGTGAGATGTGTTATAAATATAAACACATTGTATGTGACGTTGGCCCGACCTTATTTTCCTTTGACATACAACACTACTGATACATACAACACTACTGACACATACAACACTACTGATACATACAACACTACTGATACAAACAACACTACTGATACATACAACACTACTGATACATACAACACTACTGATACATACAACACTACTGATACATACAACACTACTGATACATAAAATACCAATGTAAGACAGTAACTAGAATTGTTTACACAAGTTTCTCTAAAATCAATCTTAATGTTTCCCAGCTAGGGTTAATTCTTTAGCCCACAAACAACAGACAATCATTTTGTTTTCCAAAAATAAGCAATCTGTTTTGCACAAAAATGAATATTTGAAAATGTGAACACACGATTGTACAATTAGTTTTGCCACAAATTCTTTAATCAATTTTTACAGCTTTATCTATTTTTTACAAAATGTAATCATGTTTTTTTTTTTTTACCATTCTTCCAGCGATAGCTTAGCGTTCGCCACTGAACCTGTGTTCGCCAGTTTGGCGAATGTGCTGGGAAATCATGAACGTCTGCCGGCAAATATATCCACAGAGATCAGGGTATGAAGTTGTTGCTGTAGTTTTGTTTGGTATGAAGTTGTTTCTGTAGTTTTGTGTGGTATGAAGTTGTTTCTGTAGTTTTGTGTGGTATGAAGTTGTTGCTGTAGTTTTGTGTGGTATGAAGTTGTTGCTGTAGTTTTGTGTGGTATGAAGTTGTTGCTGTAGTTTTGTGTGGTATGAAGTTGTTTCTGTAGTTTTGTGTGGTATGAAGTTGTTGCTGTAGTTTTGTGTGGTATGAAGTTGTTGCTCTAGTTTTGTGTGGTATGAAGTTGTTTCTATAGTTTTGTGTGGTATGAAGTTGTTTCTATAGTTTTGTGTGGTATGAAGTTGTTGCTCTAGTTTTGTGTGGTATGAAGTTGTTTCTATAGTTTTGTGTGGTATGAAATAGTTTGTGTAGTTTTGTGTGGTATGAAGTTGTTGCTGTAATTTAGTACAGTATGAAGTTGTTTCTGTAGTTTAGTGTGGTATGAAGTTGTTGCTGTAGTTTAGTATAGTATGAAGTTGTTTCTGTAGTTTAGTGTTGTATGAAGTTGTTGTTGTAGTTTTGTGTGGTATGAAGTTGTTCTTGTAGTTTTGTGTGGTATGAAGTTGTTGCTGTAGTTTAGTGTGGTATAAAATAATTTGTGTAGTTTTGTGTGGTATGAAGTTGTTGCTGTAGTTTTGTGTGGTATGAAGTTGTTGCTGTAGTTTTGTGTGGTATGAAGTTGTTGCTGTAGTTTTGTGTGGTATGAAGTTGTTTCTGTAGTTTTGTGTGGTATGAAGTTGTTGCTGTAGTTTTGTGTGGTATGAAGTTGTTTCTGTAGTTTTGTGTGGTATGAAGTTGTTGCTGTAGTTTTGTGTGGTATGAAGTTGTTGTTGTAGTTTTGTGTGGTATGAAGTTGTTGCTGTAGTTTTGTGTGGTATGAAGTTGTTTCTGTAGTTTTGTGTGGTATGAAGTTGTTGCTGTAGTTTTGTGTGGTATGAAGTTGTTGTTGTAGTTTAGTGTGGTATGAAGTTGTTGTTGTAGTTGTTTGTGTTATAACACCTATTGCTGCTGTAGGAAAGAAGAAGAATTGTCGAGCCTACAAAACCAGTCAGTTAAACGTTAATTTGTCTTTTTATGATGCACCAAGAGTCACTATTAAACTGGATTAAAATGTATTAAAAGAAACAAGCAATGTAGAGAACAAAAACATGAGTAAATAATATAGTTAAAAAGCACCGGAAATCAGAAAAAACAACACCGGAAAACAAAGCATCGCGGTAGAACGGTAAACAAAAGGTATGTAATAGAAAATATTAAAGCGACTACATTTCTCGACAAATTTATCTTCGAACAACGGCCTTACTACAAGATAAATACAAAGGTACACGTGTTTTTTTTTGGTTTGTTAGTTCGTTCAAAAAAACTGCTATCTTATGTGACATATAGGAATGACGGAAGTTGACGAATGAATGCATAACCTCTCCTGTTATATTTTGCCGCGCTGCGAATCTTTTGCCGTTTTTTCCGTATACAATAGAGATCTAGCCGAAGGTTTTATGTCCCGGTAATTGAAAAGTTCAATCCGTCATAGAATTTTCAGATTTAAAAAAAAAATGAATGTGAAGAAAATTTATTTACGAGAGAGAAAAACTGCCAAGAGATTTTTACATTTTTTGTGAAGACACTGGCGTGTGGCTATGGTTTTGTTTTGTTTTGCTTGGGGAATTGTATGTATGTATATATATATATATATATGTATATATATATATATATATATATATATATATATATATATATATATATATATATATATATATATATATATATATATATATATGTATGTATGTATAGTGGTGGGAGTTGCGAAACCTTTGCTGATGTAACTTATGGCTGATTGGGATGGCGTGGTAAAATGGTAGAGCGTTTAGCTGCTAGCCCGAAGGTCTCGAATTCGGATCTTGATTCGGACTTGTGACTGTGGTACATCTTTGAGGCAACCCAGCTCTGATGGGTATTTGACTTGTGTTGGGGAAAGTAGAGACGGCTGAGCATAGGGCTAAACACACCATATCCTCATATGCCGAAGTCAAGAAACATATGAACTCTACTTCATCTGCCCAATGGATCGTATGATCGAAAGATGAATCTTTACTTTTTTAAAAACTTTAATGGCTGATAAGTACTGAGAAAAGTGTGTAATTAATGTAATGTAATTAGAATTTAAGAAATATTCAGCACATTTGAATATGAATGTGAAAGTGAATGTGTGAATATGTGTGAGAGAGTGAGTGTGTGAGTGTGTGTGATGGTGAGTGTATGTGTGCAGGTGTTTGTGTGTGTGTGGCTGTGTGTGTGAGTGTGTGTATGTGAATGTGTAAACGTGTAAATGTGAGAAATGTAGTATAGATAGGCTGTATTCTACTACAGTTAACTGAATGAGTACCAATGTTATTTGAAATCCTAAAACTTTAGAACACAGTCTAACTTAACGCTCTGCAAAATCTGATAATAAAACAATTCCTTTCTAACACAACACGCTCTTAATTGCAGCCGTGTTCGGAACGATAACCGCGAAATTAACTCGCCTCTACCATTGCCTCCCGTGTCATTATCTCCCCTGTGAGGATTTTCCATTTTTGTTGCTAGATATTAGCAATTCTTTTAAAGTATTTTTGTCAAGATATTTTTTTTAAAACTGTTTGCTTAGTACTACAGTTTCCCATCATGATTAAGACAAAACATTCATGGTTTGATTTATTTATAGTCATGGGAGATAATCGGTGACATTTCTCATTTTGGAAAAAAATATTGATCTAAAAATTATTCCTATAACGCAAATAAAATCAAAGACATATGTTCCTTAACAATACATAAAAACAACCGTATAATTTGGACTCTTTACTACCAGATTAGGAAAGGCTAAGTGTATAAACGAACTACACGATATTAGCTATCTCTTCCTCTGTATGTACATATTAATGGTGACGGGTTCCAGATTTAGATCTAGTCTGCGATTATGGAAGTCCTGTTATCCAACTGACCGTCTATAGAAAAATAGTGCAGCCAGCATGCGAATCACCGTCTGCATGGTCCCAATGGGGAAAGTGTACTGTTTGCTGTAATGTATATACTTCTCTTTGCCTGCTTCTTGTATCTTTCATTTTGTCTTATATATATATATATATATATATATATATATATATATATATATATATATATATATATATATATATATCCTTTATATAGTAATAAAGGAGACTAATCACATTGTTTACACTATTGTTTACAGGACCATGAATTTATAGAACTGGAGATAAAGCATGGCATCGTTCAGGTAATTGCTAAATACAATGACATTAATGTATAAAACTGCGACATTATACTCTAACATTAATGTCTAAAACTACATCATATAACCTAATATTAATGTCTAAAACAGCGACATTTTACTCCAAGAATAATCTCTAAAACAACAACATTATGCTTTAACATTAATATCTAAAACAGCGACATTATAATAATAATGTTTAAAGAAAGTGTCATTGTTTATTTTATTCCTGTTGTTTCTTTCCATAAACATCTAACGCTATTTCCCAATACAACTTTTTAAAAGACATTTTTTTCTACGGGTTTTCCCGTTCACATTTATCAATGAAAGCTTAACAAGACGTCAAAACAGTCGTCCATCTCTCGTCGCCTTGATCCCGCACCCAAACAGGCAACATCAGCAGAAGTGACCCCAATAAGGGCCGCATTCAATCTTTCCAAAACCATCGTCCTTGACATTTCCGCGGCGCCGGAAATGCGAATAAGAACATGCTAACATAAGAATAACATCGGTCGATTTCTTGACAGTGTATATAATTAGAAACTAGCCAGGTTTCAGTGCAGAAATTAAAAAAAAAAAAAAAGGATAAATTGTGACGTTTTCAAACCAAGGTTAAATCAATGAGCTTAATTTTATCAACATTATTTTTCCTAAACTTAACTTTATATAAATTACGAAACAAAAAACAATAAAGAAATAATACGTAAATAGCGTCAGCTAATATCCTTTCTTGCTGAGGGCTAATCAATGCTTTAGTTTAATTACTTTGTTCAGAGTGTTTTTAATTAAAACAACCTCATTAACCTAGATTTTAAAGGAATAATTATAAGCTAGGAATATTTGTTTTTGAGCTAAAATAAGGAAGTTATTGATTGGGTTTACAATTTTCTGCGACAAATTCGAAAACTTATCTGGCAATTTTTAAGTGCAAATTTTATTTTTTATTTTTTGTTAAATATGTTAGCAAAACACAACGAACTTCGGCTGTAACTAGTTAATATACGTATTTAGAAATAGTAAATGGAGTATTGTATAACAATTTTTTTTTCGCATTAAGTAAATTACATTAATTAGCATGAACTTAACTACATTTCTTAAACAATTGGGTTTAAAATTGGGCCGGTGTTGGTGTTTTATGCAGATGTGTGCGTGTCTATAAGTGTTTACGAATGATAAATTGTGTATCTGTTGTATATGTCCAGTTAATTTATATGTGAGATTGTAAGTGTTCACTTGTGTGCAAGCGTAATGGGCAGTAGCGTACGCAGGGGGGAGCAGGGGGAGCAGCCGCTCCCCCTCTGGCCATTTTCAGCAAAGTGGCGCCTTTTTGGAAACTTTTAAACTCAAAGTTTTAAACAATGATATTTGTTTAAAAATATTTCTTTTCATGCAGCAATTAAGAATTATTGCACTAGTCTAGTAGTGTCTACGTTTACAACACGTATTAACAGCTGCATCAGTTTGCCATTCTAAAAATAACCATTACGATGCATTGCAATGTTTAAAAAACCTCTACGGTAGTACCATTTGGCAAGAGGGGTGTTAAGTTTAAGGCAACTGTATAATGTATTTGCTTACGAATAATTGAATTAGAAAATGTTATACATAAAACTTGACACATAATTACTTTATATATACAGTTTGAATCGTGTGATTAATTTTAAAAAAATTACAAAATAGAAACAAATACAACTGATGTAGCACCTCTATTTAAATTTACTTATGAGCAAACTGCGTAGTGGTGGGGACATTTTGACAAGGTCAACAACGTCACCACGATGAAGTAGTAGTATTCTTACCGTTTGGGCGATAGTGATTACGATTACAAATCATATGAAACAGTTACAACCCCCCTCGCCCATGGACCCCTCTGTAAAAAAAAATATTGTCATAATACCACTGCTACTTATTTAAATCTATTTCTGTAATATATATTTGTGTAATATATATTTGTGTAATATATATTTGTGTAATATATATGTATGTTTAGAACAGTCATCTAAAAACTGACGCTATGTTCACTCTGAGTTGGTTATCCCCCCCCCCTCCCACACACACACCTCACTACCACAATTGTGTGGAGCGACATTAATGTCACACCTAGGTATACACTGGGTTGTATGATTGACCTAAAGTGAACGGAAAGTGGTGAATGAAGTTGAACCCCGCCCCCCCCCCCCCAACCCACACCGAACTGATCTGTTAAGTACATGTAGAAAAACGCGTAAAGATGTATCAAAGTACCATGCCGCCAGAAAATTAGCTTTTTAAACGTAAAACTCTGTGAATATTGTTTTTGCAATTACCAGTAAAAAGGTGTGTGATCAATACAGTGATCTAATCCATACCTATGTTAAAAAATGATCTATAAAGAACACAAAGAAGCAGTACTTAATTAATAAAATATATGATCTGAACTAAAAGACCGATATTTAGTTAAATGTAGGCTGTTATTCCGAATGTTTTTCTATTATTTCGAAAAGCGTGGTTTTATACCAACTCTGATTTTAAAAACTTTCATTAAGCTGTGATACTTTAGCATTTATGATGACGATATATTGAATTCTGATTATAGACAAAAAACATTTTATAAACATGAATAGTGTTAAACAATATCATTATATTCTAAAGTAATTATTTATTTGTTTTGACATTTATAATTAAATGTGTAGATATATACATATTTATATTAAGAGAGTGATTTATTTCCCCTATTTCACTTGTCTTAAATAATTTCCCAGGAATTATTATGTAAGAAATTCTTTTTACAAGAATTACAAAACAGATTGTGTTACGTTCATTGTTTTTGGTTGTAGTGTATATATATATATATATATATATATATATATATATATATATATATATATATATATATATATATATGTGTGTGTATTTGTAAATAGAACGTGTTAAAAATTCGGCGCCTTTTTTGCACTTTTCGCTCCCCCTACAACGAAAACCTGGATACGCCTCTGGTTATGGGGGTCATTTGGGAGTTGGACAGATAGATTTTTTTAAAAAGGCATATGCCCTGATCAAGTGACCCACCGTGTCCACCCTCAGATCACAGATGCCCTGTCGTACCTCCACAACACGGAAAACCTCATCCACTGCAACATCTGCCCGCAGTCCATTCTGCTCACCAGGAAGGGGGGCTGGAAGCTCATGGGCTTTGGCTTCGCTGTGAAGATCAAGGAAGGGAAGGTGAGTACATTGTAACATCTTAATCTTAATCCAACCAGCCTGGAATCTTTGTACATTTTAACGTCTTAATCTTAGATTAGATTTCGGTACATTTAACGTCTTAAAATGCCAAGAAGACTGGATTATATTATTATGTCAGTACATTTTATCATCTTAATCTTAGTCGACCAGCTTGGATAAGAATTCAGTATATGGAAGGTGAGTACACTTAAACATTGTAATCTTAATACGACCAGCCTGGATTAGATATCAGTACATTTAACGTCTGAAAATGCCAAGAAGACTGGATTATATCGCAGTATATTTTAACGTTGAGGCATATGTTCCATAAGGAGCAAAGAGGACTAAGTCAATATTTTAACGTCTTAATCTTGGTCTATCAGTCTGGATTAAAACTCAGTACTCGGTGCCAACTTATAACTGGGCCAACTTTTGAGGGGACGAACTTTTGACTGGGCCAACATTTGACTGGGCCAACATTTGACTAGGCCAACTTTTGACTGGGCCAACATTTGACTAGGCCAACTTTTGACTGGGCCAACTTTTGAGGGGGCGAACTTTTGACTGGGCCAACATTTGACTGGGCCAACATTTGACTAGGCCAACTTTTGACTGGGGCAACTTTTGACTAGGCCAACTTTTGACTGGGCCAACTTTTGACTGGGCCAACTTTTGATTGGGCCAACGTATGACAGGGCCAACTTTTGACTCGGCCGACTTTTGATTGGGCTAACTTTTGATTGGGCCAACGTTTGACTGGGCCAACTTTAGCCCCTGGTCCAACGTTAGACTGGGCCAACTTTTGATTGGGCTAACTTTTGATTGGGCCAACGTTTGACTGGGCCAACTTTAGTCCCTGGTCCAACTTGACTCCTGTCCTCAGGTTCCAACATCAGAAAAGACACATGCGACACGTTATTTTTTTCTTTAAAATAAAAAGAAAAATTGAAATGGAAAATAAAAAGTGCTAGAGAACGTTCCAAATGTGTTAATCGTTGACCAGCACACGTGTTGAAGTGTGTTGTCAGGGTGTGTAATCAGAGACGTGTACGTGTCCCGTTTCGTCTGTTATTTAATACGAGCCGACCCGCGGCGAATCATACGCCGCTATTTAGTTGTTTTATTTTATACTTTTCAGTAAGTCATTATTTGTGAATTCGACAGTACCAGTGCTGCCACTGAAAATATTTGCTTTAAAACACTATCAGTAGGTCGTTAAGGACGATAACCCCCCCCCCACCCCCTCCTTTCCCCCAACCCCTACTCTGCCCCCCCCCCCCCCCGTGAAAGCAGCCCCCCCTCTTAGTTACCTCCCCTAAGTTTAAAATCGTTTCAAACTAAATTATCTGCCCCTTAATAGTCATCACTAAACCCGACTCTACGATTGTAAACATTTAATTGAACCACAGCTCACCAGACCATGTGGGGGTAGGGGTGGGAGTGGTAGGGATATGCCTAGAGAGGAAGAGAGGGGGCTGCTAGGCGCGCTTACAGCTTGGTGTTGTCTATGGTCTCCATGAAGAGAATTATATATAGGTCACGTCTGCCTTTGGGGCAAGCTGACATAAACACGGCCAAAAGTTACAGGTAAAGTAGTGTAGCACTCGCATGTGACATGGGTAATTATTCATTAATTTACTGGTAGATCGATTGATCGACTCCACTGATCAATGATCGAACTCTGACTTGTTTAATTTACTGCTTGATTGATTACTTAATTATGCCTAGATCGATGGTTCGTTCATGTGACTTGCCGTCTGTTAGATCGATATGCAAATGCGTTCATTGACAGGAAAAAAAAAGTTTTTCCAAGTCCCTGTATGATTTAATGGTAGAAGGTTTTTTATACACTTGTGATATTATTGGATAAATAGTAGCGTCTCATAATACATGTTATGGGCTTATTGTTAGACTCACAAAGCGCGTAAAACTCATTAGTTCGTATAGTGATTTGTTCTTGTATTTACATGTACGATTGGGATACTGATACTTTTCTTATTCTAAAAGAAATTAGAATAATTATTACACTCACAAAGAGAAAAAATATTAGAATAATTATTATACTCACAAAACGAGTCAATTCATAAGTAGGCTACATATGGTAATTGGTTCTTACATTTACATGTTAAATTGCGATACTACCACCTTATTTTCCGAAAAGATATTAGAATAATTATCATGAGTGAAACAAAGAGTATTGTTTTAGAACAAACTGTTAGTGGGGAAATATATTTGACTTGAGAATATGAAAGGATAGTGTGGTCAGCAATATGTCTTGTTCCTTGTCTTTAAGATACGAAGAGAAAATGTGGTCAGCAATATGTCAGTCCTACTCTTCCTTCACCAAATCAACCCAGGTGCCCATCAGAGTGGGATATATGGAGGCTCTAGCAAATCAAACCCGTAAACCAGAATCAACAATATAGTATTCGTATTCGTTCTATCGTTTGACCGCAACGCATGTCTATTAGGAGTCCACTTGTAAATTTCAAGCAGGGTTTAAAACTGGTGTATTTATATATATATATATATATATATATATATATATATATATATATATATATATATATATATATATATACATACATACATATATATATATATATATTAATTTATATATAGGCCCATATATATACATACATACATATATATATATATATATTAATATATATATAGGCCCATATATATATATATATATATATATATATATATATATATATATATATATATGTAACGGGCGAACATCTATCCTGCTCGCAGCGGCAATTGTAACGGGCGGACATTTATCCTGCCGACAACGCCAATTATAACGAGCCAACAGTTACTATGCTCGCACGCCACATGTAATGAGACCTAATTGTCTGTAGTGCCAAATGTTAACGAGTTCTGACCACTCATTCTAGACAACATCGACCACAGTATAGATACTCAAGATGCAGGTTCGCTATTGATCCTTTATTACATGAATCAAGAAATGTTTCATAATCACACAAGAAATCAACAGGAATGCTTCTCAATAATAGTCTGGATCAACTGACTCCCTAACAGTCCTCACTAGGCTTCGTATAACTGAATCCACATGTCTATAGTCCTTCTTTACACAATACGGCTAACCCGTTCAATAACCAACATTGATACTGTCACAACTAGCGGTGAAAAGAGAAGAGCTACGATCTCAGCCGTCCCCTCCTATTTATCCTTAGTATTCGAAGTCGTACTTGTCTCCATTTCCGTAATCGATACTTGTAATCGATGTATCCGAATACTAATGTCGCAGTTTCTGACGTACCGTCCGATTTACTAAAACATCTGCATCCCATCAATCAAAGTTGACAGCTCGTCTGAAACTTCTCGTACCGTTTCCCAAAATAGCACGCGTTGGCTTTGAGATTGTTATCAGACCGATCCAATAAGCCACCTGTTATAGTTGCATCAGATTTCATACTGCGTCGCGGCTTATCGTTCGTTATCAGTTGTAACTAGTAGCCAGGCCTACCCCCGTTACATCCACCCCTGCCTTTTTTTGTGTGTTATCAACCACAAACACGCTTGGCAGGTGCACTCCCTCAAAGTCAAACGCACCACCATAAAAAAAAGAATTTATTGTTCCACTCACTGTCAATGTCGTCCCATTCGTATATGATTGACAGTTATACCTCTTTCACATCAACTGTGTCCACATCATCCTCCTCAGACACCAAACAGTTCTAGAATTCACATCCACCTTTTCCGTTTGGTGCTTTCACCAATTCACCTTTATGACTTTTTGAACAGTCTGTTCTCCTACCAGCGCGACCATGAAAGAATTGATGGTTGCTGACAAAAAATTTCGTATTCTTCCTGTTCCTCAAGCTTCTCCGCGGACCACTATTCTGATGGTCTATTGTCTCTTTGCTTCTGGAGGGACCGGGATCCTCATTGTTGCCGGTATCCTCCCCTTGTGTAACGCTGTTGTTCTGTTGATGGTGACATTGTTCCGGGATGGGTATGTGAATTTCCGTTGTAACTTCCGGTTCCCTAATTCTCTTGGGTTTCTCTGTGTGTAACTGCTCTTCTTGCCTATTCCAATATTTCTTTAATTGAGCAATATTCGCCCACCGATCCGGTTTGGCGTGACCGATGGGTCTTATCTTAAAGGGGCCACCTGCTACTTTAGGCATCTCCACGACTTGCCATATCTCCTGTCCCCAGAGGTCGTGTATCTTGTTTCTGCCTAACGGGTGGCTACGCAGTAATACCCTGTCGTTCAGTTTGAGTGGCGGGTCCTTTGTCTGTACCGGCGGTTCCCTTCGCCGAGCTTCATGTTCTAGTCTTTCCTGTACTACCCTGTACATTTCTCTAATTCTTCGCATATGTTCATTCACATATTCCAGTGCGGTGTATGAGCCAGTCATACTCTCCCTTTTTCCTAGGAACAAATCAAGAGGGAGTCGAGCCTCTCGTCCGAACAGCAACATGTGTGGCGTAAAGCCGGTCGTGGCATGGGGGGTGCAGTTGTATAGATACACCAACTCTGGGAGAAAATCCGGCCAACGTTTTTTCTGTTCAGGTTCTAGAGTGCGCAGCAAATCATGCATGCTGCGGTTGAACCGTTCGCACTGTCCGTTTCCTTTCGGATTAAATGTGGTTGTTCTGGATTTGTTGATCCCGTAGTGACTGCACAGTTGGTTAATTACTTCTGACTCAAAAGCCCTTCCTTGGTCAGAGTGTAATTGTCTTGGTATGCCATATCTGATGAACCAATGTTCTATTAAGACCTTTGCCACTGTTTTGGCAGTCTGATCTCGTGTGGGCACCGCCACAGTCCATTTGGTGAATACATCAGTCATTACCAACACATGTTCCGTCCCATCCGATGATTGCTCCAACGACGTAAAGTCCATAGCCACAATCTCTAGTGGTTTTGTCGCTAGTAGGTGTCCTGATGGCTGTCTCATTTTGACAACTGGCATTTTCGCATGCTGACACCTCACACAAGCCTCACAATGGCGTTTGACCTCCATCTCCATATTGGGCCAGTAACACCTCCGTCGTAATATTTTGTGGGTCCTGTCCTGACCCTGGTGTCCTGCCCTGTCATGTGCCAACCTTAGCACTTCTCCTCGTAATTGTCCAGGCACCACCACCTGGTGTATTGTGCCGTCTATTTGGTCATGAATTCTCCGCATGAGAACACCGTCCTTTATACTGAGACGGTTCCACTGACTCAGTAGTTTCCTTGTTTCCCGACCAAATTGTTCTCTTTCCCTTTTCCTTGGGAATTTTTGTTCCTGGACGTATTTCAATAGCGGCTGTAACCCACTATCCGTTCTCTGGGCATCTCTTATCTTTTTGTGATTAAGGCAATTAAAATCACTCATGTCCATATGTCCGGGCTCTGTGGAAATGTGCTCCACCCCGGTCTGTCCGTTTTGCATCACTTGCACCCCGTGAGGGATATCTGTTGACGCTCTGACCTCACATATTCCTGTCAGCGTTTCTTCCTCATCGCCCGGTCTCTCGTACGGATTCCTTGATAAAGCGTCCGCATTGCCATTGGACCGCCCCGGGCGATATTTTATCTCCAGGTCAAAGAGTGCCAATTCTGCTGCCCATCGCTGTTCGATTGATCCCAACTTTGCTGTTTTTAGGTGGCTCAAGGGGTTATTGTCAGTGTATACCACACATTTAGCACCTAAGAGATAGTCCCTGAATTTTTCAGTCACAGCCCATTTTAATGTCAAAAGTTCTAGTTTCATGGCGCTGTAATTTGTCATGTTCTTCTCTGATTCCTTCAGAGCTCGACTGGCATACGCAATAACCCTGAAACCTTGCTTTTGTTGTTGTGATAATACAGCTCCCAGACCTTTAGAGCTGGCGTCGATTTCTAACCGAAATGGTTTGTCAAAGTCCGCGTATCCCAATATCGGCGCCTCTGTCAAAGCCTTTTTCAAGAGTTTAAACGAGTTCAGGCATTCATCAGTCCATAATTCACCTATCAGGTGTGTTTTGCCTTTCTTTTTCTCCTTACTGTGTTTCTTTGTCATTTTGTTTACCAAGTCATGCAATGGTGCGGCAATTTTTGCAAAACCAGGCACAAATTTTCTATAATAGGAAGCAAAACCCAAGAATGACCTGACCTCTACCGTAGTTGTTGGTTGTTTCCATTCTTTAACCGCTGCAATTTTATCTGGGTCAGTGGCGATGCCATCCGACGAAATCACATAACCCAAAAAATGTACCGATTTCAGACCAAAGCAGCATTTGTCTGGGTTTAGCTTTACTCCTATCTCCCTAAGACGGAGAAACACTTGTTCTAATCTTTTTAGATGGTCCTTCCAAGTTTTTGAATACACCAGTATATCATCCAAGTACACCAACATTATTTGAAATAGAAAGTCACTCATAGCACTCTGCATTACTCGCTGGAATGTAGCAGGTGCATTAGTTAGACCAAACGGCATACGGGTCCACTCGTACAGTCCCAGTGGAGAAATAAATGCCGTTTTATGTTGATCGTTGGGGTGCATGGCCACTTGGTGGTAGCCACTAGCCAAATCCAAGGTAGAAAAAAATCTTGCTCCCCCCAACGCATCAAGACATTCATCAATACGAGGCAAGGGGAATGCATCCCTTCTTGTGATATTGTTCAATTTCCGGTAATCACAACACAGTCTTATCTCCCCTGACTTCTTTTTTACCACTACAATCGGTGCCGCATACGGGCTTGTACTAGTTGTAATAATTCCCTTTTCTAGTAGATCATTCAGGTGTGCCTTCACCGCCGAGTAGTGACTTGGTGGTAATCTTCGGTAGGGTTGCGCCACCGGCTTGTCTTGTAGTAAGGGTATCTGGTGTTTGATTATCTCCGTGTACCCCAAATCACCCTCATACGAGACAAATATATCCTTGTATTTATTCAGCAATTCATTCAGTTTTGGGTCCTCAGTTTCTGGGAATGTATATGATCGGCCATCCTTTTGCTTCACCTCGGCCGTCACATTGACCGACCTAATTGTTACTTCATTACTGCTGGTATTAATCAGTTCGATGCACTGTGCCGACCTTTGTACCTCGACGTTCTGTGGTACTCCTACCAGAGTATTAGGCGGTATAAAAATTTCCTCATCCAAAACATTTGCTACCAACCCTTGAACTAGTCCATTTTCCGCTGATGTGTATGTCCGCAGTAACACGACGCCTGCCCTCAGTGCGGCGCCACATGGTTCTATCATCACATCACCATTTACACTTCTATCACCAATTTGTAATGTGATTGCCTTGACCGTGTTTGCCGGGACTGCTGTCCTTCCTTTGGTCTTGGCAAACCTGGCCAACCTGGATTCTCGACCTGATGTGGGCGATCCGACTATATTTGTAGGAAATTCTGGCAACTGACCAAGAATATTCATGCCCAATAGGCAAGGTATGTTTGACACATTTGTCTCTAGGTTGTGTTTCGTAACGAACACCCCAACCTGCTTCAACTTATGTCCCGCCACCACGACATCCGTCAGAAAATAACCGCAGTATGGAATGGTAAGTCCATTAGCTGCCGTTAGGCGCATGCATGTGTCCGACCTCAACCTATGGTCTTTTCCTTTCATCCATTTGGTGTAAAAATTTTCCGTAATTGTCGTCACCTGGGAGCCTGTATCCACAATTGCCTTCACCGCGATGTCCCCAATCGTAATCACCATTTCGGGACAGACTCCCATCAATTTGTTTCTTGGGCCATAACCTCGCCCCTCTGTAGCTTGGCCCTGCCTTACAGAGGACGACCGTTTCCCTGGCAGTACCGTGCCATATGTCCGGGTTGTGAACAGGACAAGCAAATTGGTCTACCATCCGCCGTCCACCGGAGCGATGGACCGGCGGGTCGCGGCCGTCCAACCCGTCTCTGTTTTGTCTCGTTCCTTTCCTGATTCTCAGCTGTTGACCTGCTTTCTAACCTCTTCAAGCGTTGGTCAACCTTCTCTATGTGGGCCAACAGTTGAGCCATCATGGTCTCCATCGTGTCGGCCCCTGTGGGTGGGGATTGTTTCTGTTCTGGCACAGAGACTTTGTCCACCGAACAGTTCGATTGGTCCTCATCCTCGGACCTGCGGATCGCTGAGTTCCTGACCTGAAGGAAGGTCAACTGCGGGTTTCTGTGGACCTCCTCTTTCAACTCTCTCCTTAAGATCGGGGTTGCTAGCCCCTCAATGAAATGGTCCCTCAGTAGGCGTACATCAATGTCAGGTGTTTTGCCCTTTACCAAATCAAAGGCCCTGTTCATCCGGTGTGAGTACTCCATCACACTCTCCGCCATTCTCTGCTTTAAGCCTACGAATCCCGATAGCAGTTGCGATCCCGACCGTCTCTCCCCAAAGGTCTCCATAATCAGATCTAGCACCTTATCTGGATCTGATTGGACGGTTTTATCGTGGCATTTTACCTCTGCCCTAACCGTTTCACCTATACTGCCCATCAGCAGTCTTAATCTTTCCTCTGGTGACATGTGTCTCGAGGCCCAGGCCGCTTTGACCTCTTCCCTGAACCTGTTGGTTAAAGTTGGATCTCCGTCCCCGTAAAATTTGTTAATGTGGGACTCTCTGGGTAGGACCACTATATGGGTCTGCTTCTCGTCCAGAGTAGACATTTTATTCCTTAAGTAAAAAAAAAAGAGTTCTTTCTTACCGTGTGTGTATGAAAAATTTTTCCTCGATTTTCACAGTTCCTGAATGTCCGAATTCACACACACACAAAACACAGTTATGCACAAGGTTGACTATGGGTGCCTTAAACGGCAAGTCTAGTTGAATCCATCCTGATCGCAGCGCCAATTGTAACGGGCGAACATCTATCCTGCTCGCAGCGGCAATTGTAACGGGCGGACATTTATCCTGCCGACAACGCCAATTATAACGAGCCAACAGTTACTATGCTCGCACGCCACATGTAATGAGACCTAATTGTCTGTAGTGCCAAATGTTAACGAGTTCTGACCACTCATTCTAGACAACATCGACCACAGTATAGATACTCAAGATGCAGGTTCGCTATTGATCCTTTATTACATGAATCAAGAAATGTTTCATAATCACACAAGAAATCAACAGGAATGCTTCTCAATAATAGTCTGGATCAACTGACTCCCTAACAGTCCTCACTAGGCTTCGTATAACTGAATCCACATGTCTATAGTCCTTCTTTACACAATACGGCTAACCCGTTCAATAACCAACATTGATACTGTCACAACTAGCGGTGAAAAGAGAAGAGCTACGATCTCAGCCGTCCCCTCCTATTTATCCTTAGTATTCGAAGTCGTACTTGTCTCCATTTCCGTAATCGATACTTGTAATCGATGTATCCGAATACTAATGTCGCAGTTTCTGACGTACCGTCCGATTTACTAAAACATCTGCATCCCATCAATCAAAGTTGACAGCTCGTCTGAAACTTCTCGTACCGTTTCCCAAAATAGCACGCGTTGGCTTTGAGATTGTTATCAGACCGATCCAATAAGCCACCTGTTATAGTTGCATCAGATTTCATACTGCGTCGCGGCTTATCGTTCGTTATCAGTTGTAACTAGTAGCCAGGCCTACCCCCGTTACATATATATATATATATATATATATATATATATATATATATATATATATATATATATATATATATATATATATATATATATATATATATATATATATATATATATGTATGTATATATATGTATGTATATATATGTATGTATATATATATATATATATATATATATATATATATATATATATATATATATATATATATATATATATATATATATATATATATATATATATATATATATATATATATATATATATATATAACCTAAATATAGGAGGCTATGTTGGGACAGTATAAGATCAAATCATGGCACTAATGATCAGAGAGCTAAGTCTAAATGCACTAATAAATTGATTGCACGTATCAGCTAAACCTGCTAGACAACGCACGTAAATATTCGTTCGATCAGGCTGTACAGATTGATTAGATACGGGCAGATCGATAAAGAGATGATTAGACATGTGCTGAAAGAGGATATCAATCGATTACATTTTATTGATTAGTTTGCGGAATAAATCGTGCATTATCAAATTTTGGGATCTTCGCGAGAAACGAAAAACCAATTATCTACGCTTCAAAAAAAAACTTCATTAAAATATTTTGTGCGCGAATCTTTTAAGAGAGTTGCACTAAAAAAGATGTCAGACTATATATAGAAACTTGTATTGCTGATCGTAAATTAATCTGATTCGTTAGGTAATAACTAACGACAAATCAATATTATAAATTTTAAAATATAAAAAATTAAAATGTTAAAAATAAAATACCACTTTAGAGAAGTTATGTGTAGGAAAGAAGATCTAAGTGCATTATATATTTTTTTGCCTGCCTCTGTATGTGATGGTTCAGGGGTGTGGAGGCTGGGGGGGGGGGGGGCGGTAACCATCTTCATCATAGTTTCACCCATATATCCCCTAGACACATGGGGCAGATGAAGTAGAGCTCACCTTTTTCAATGACCTCGTCATACAAGCGGATAGTGTGGTCAACACTATACGTCCAGTCACTTTTGTTTCTCTAACGTGAGTAAGGTACCCATCAGAGCTGGGTGGACTCAGGGACGTCCTATAGACTCCAGCCCTGGTTCCAAACTCGAATCTCTCAAACTATTAGTCGTAAAATCTACCATTCGACCACGCCATCTGTAAAACTGTTTAATTATCTTTGCAGCTAACGTGTTCATAATCTGTTTAGTTAAAGCATTAATGATCTGTAGCTCTGTATAATGATCTGTTCAGCTAGTCCATAAATGATCTTTACCTCTGTATGATGATCTCTTCAGATAAAGCATTAATGATCTGTAACTCAGTGGCGTAGTGGGGGGGGGGGGCGGAGGGTGCGCACCGCACCGGGTGACACCATTTAGGGGGGGGGGGTGACACCAAGGCAAAAAATAGCAAAATATATAGAGAAAATGATAATTCCACTTAACTAAGTGATTAATTCGAGTGTTAAAACGTCTTTTAAGAGCAAATTTTAAAGTTTGCAAGTTTTTCCCCCGGCGCCGGGAAGGGTCGCTATGCCTCTGGGGGGTGACACCATGAAGTGCCGCACCGGGTATCAACCGACCTCACTACGCCACTGCTGTAACTCTGTATAATTATATGTTCTGCTAGTCCATTCATGACCTGTTCTGCTAGTCCATTAATGACCTGTTCAGCTCGTCCATTAATGACCTGTTCAGCTAGTCCATTAATGACCTGTTCAACTAATCCATTAATGACCTGTTTAGCTAGTCCATTAATTACCTGTTCAGCTAGTCCATTAATGACCTGTTCAACTAGTCCATTAACGACCTGTGCCAATGTATAATGACCTGTTCAGGTAGTCCATTAATGACTTCTTCAGCCAGTCCATTAACGACCTGTGCCACTGTATAATGACCTGTTCAGCTAGTCCATTAATGACCTGTTCAGCTAGCCCATTAATGACCTGTTCTATTAGTCCATTAATGACTTGTACAGCTAGTCCATTAATGACCTGTTCTACTAGTCCATTAATGACTTGTACAGCTAGTCCATTAATGACCTGTACCTCTCTCTGCACACAGGAAGGATGTACCGGTCAGGCGTGGACGACCAAAATCCCCAAGATGGCGCAGCCGGATCTGAACTTCATGGCACCGGAAGTGCAGCTGAACAAAAAGTGCACGCCCCTCAGTGACATGTTCTCTGTCGGGATGGTCATCTGTGCCATTTACAACGAGGGCAAGTCTTTGATCAACGCTGACCACAACCCTAACCTTTACGTCAAACAGTTAGACCAGGTAGGATTCGTACGCATGTGTCCTTTTCAATCTCAATCAATTTAACTTACTGACACACATACTGATATATATATATATATATATATATATATATATATATATATATATATATATATATATATATATATATATATATATATACATATATATATATATATACACATATATATATATATATATATATATATATATATATATATATATATATATATATATATATATATATATATATATATATATATATATATATATATATATATATATATATTGACTAACGCCACTCTTGACCCCCCCCCTCCCCCCCCCCCCCAGATGCATGACACGTTTGGAGTTGTGGCCCATAAGATGCCCCTACAGCTTGTAGAACCAGTGGAGAAGATGATCAACAAAGATGTCCGCTACAGACCTACTGCTCAACTTTTTTCTTTGGTAGGTCACTGGGGATAGTTTAGTAGGTCATTAGGTATTTTTTGGGAGGTCATTAGGGCTAGTCGGGTAGGTCACTGACTCACTGGTGTGTGTCAGGTAGGTCATTAGGGATTGTTTGGTAGGTCACTGAGGTTCACAAATCTAGGGGAAGGGGTATTACGTGCAAATAGCACGATGTCGATTCATACGTCCCCCTCCTTCAGATGCAAAGAAACAGTTGAATTCTCACATAATTTTACACAATATTTCAAAATGCTATTAAACTGGACGGTTTTTTTCCCTTAAAATATGTTTCTAAATAAGATTTATGTGGTAAGGGAAGCAATTCAATATATATTTGTACTATCTTTGTTTCTCTTGGTTATCTCCCTTAGAGAGGTGGGGTTGTTTTTGTTTGTTTTTTTGTTTTTAATTTTTTTTATAACTATTCCTTGTTATTTATACATTTTTATATAATCGAGAGTTCATCAATTTTAGCTACTCGGTTGTGACTAAGCAACAATAAATGTGTTAACATATGTTCCCCAGTTAAAATATTTTAACGACCCGGTTGTGATTAGCCTACACGGCATGGACATGTGTGACCGACGGGACGCCGCCCAACGAGTCGAGGCCTATAGCAGCCTGTCGCAAGTTGTCCCCAATATACCCAGGGTAGGTAACTCTCTTCTCTTGTTATTCATATAACTTTGAATAAACTATATTTTATTTCATATTGTTATTATAAAACTTTGTAATATTATTTTTATTTTAAATCAAGACTGATATAAACTGGAACGTACATCATTTAAAAAAAGTACTAACTTTTTACATTTTTGACAACGGCTATCTCCCTTTTAAAACGCTTTTTTTTTTCTTTCAAAATTATTTTAATAATTGTTGACGGATTTTTTTATTTTTACAATAGCTTGAATTTTAGCGTATTTTCAATATCGCAAAAATAAAGGAGGTTACTCTCAGATAGTTTTTTTTTAATCTTTGATGCCTCCCTGGAATAAAAATACATATTGAAAAAATTTAAATAAGTAACTCAGAAATAATATTCTTCATTTTAAAAAGTTTAACTTTTAGAAACTATTTCAATTTTACCATTGTAAAAAGTACTAAATCATGAATATCTCTAAAACATGTTCGCTGTTATAATATAAAACTTGATTGTTCCCAGAAAAATCCTCTATACATACGTGTTCCCTGATAATATACTATAAAACTTGATTTTCCCAGAAAATCCTCTAAACATACATGTTCCTTAATATACCATAAAACTTGATTGTTCCCAGAAAATCCTCTATACATACGTGTTCCCTGATATACTATAAAACTTGATTGTTCCCAGAAAATCCTCTATACATACGTGTTCCCTGATATACTGAACGAGTGCAAGTGTCCAGACTCCGTCATCTTTGCCTTACCTACCCTCATCACCATCATAGACTATGCTACTAGGGCCGACTATGTAGATATTATAATGCCAGAGTTTCGTGCTATTCTGGCCAATGCCAAGCCTGTCCAGGTAAGTGGGTGACGTTTTTGTCACATTTCATTTTACGGAATATTACGTATAAATACGTATAAATACCCAATGCCGAACAGCGGAGAAAAACCGGGAAAAATACTTTTGGCAAAGAAATACAAAAGCTAAATAAATTGGACATTATTTTGTCTACCCAACTCGGCCACTGTGTAGACTACATATTGAATAAACTGGACATTATTTTGTCTATCCCACTAGGCCACTGTGTACATACTGAATAAACTGGACATCATTTTGTCTAAATCACCGCTGGACGAAATTAAGGGCGAGGTGCTACCATTTGTCTTCAACACACTAGACTCATCCTCGTTACAGGCACAGGTGAGATTAGTCTCGGGGGTGTTTGGGAGGGGGTGTGGGGGGAGGGTGTTAAGGAGGGAGGAGGGGAGGGGAGGGTGTTTGGGAGGTGTGGGGGGGAGAGTGTTTGGGAGGTGTGGTGGGAGGGTGTTTGGGAGGTGTGGGAGGAGGGTGTTTGGGAGGTGTTGGGGGAGGGTGTGGGAGGTGTGGGGGGAGGGTGTTTGGGAGGGAGGAGGGGAGTGGGAGGGTGTTTGGAAGGGTTGGGGTGGGATTCATAAGTGCAGGTTAGTTTAGTTTTGAGGTTTTGGGAGATGGGGGGGGGGTCCTAGAGATAAAGATCTAACAATTACAGTAACGTGAGAGGAAATAATGAGTAGTGAGGTCATGGAAGGTTTGGAAGACGATTGTGATGTTATTACAGTGTGTCATCTTGTGTCAGTCAACATGTCTTCTTGTGTCAACGTGTCTTCTTGTCTCGTCTTGTGTCTCTCATCGTGTATATCCTGGTGACTACGTGTGTCTTCTTTTGTCAATATGTGTCTTTTTTCGTTATCGTGTGCTTTGTTATGTCAAAGTGTGTCTGTGTGTGTCTACGTGTGACTGTGTGTCTACGTGTGTCTGTGTGTGTCTACGTGTGTCTTCATTTGTCAACGTGTGACTGTGTGTATCTACGTGTGACTGTGTGTCTACGTGTGACTGTGTGTATCTACGTGTGACTGTGTGTCTACGTGTGTCTGTGTGTATCTACGTGTGGCTGTGTGTCTACGTGTGACTGTGTATCTACGTTTGGCTGTGTGTCTACGTGTGTCTGTGTGTGTCTACTTGTGTCTTCATTTGTCAACGTGTGTCTGTGTGTGTATGTGTGTGTCTGCGTGTGTCTACGTGCCCCACTCAACATATCCTGTAAAATTCCAATCTTCCACCCCACCAAGGAAGCGGCTCTTGTTGCCATTGGCGACATCAAAGAGTTCCTTGACGACAACATCCTAAGGAAGGTCGTGCTCCCCAAGGCCAAGTCGCTCTTCTTCCGCTCAAGCAATGTCAAGGTCGGGTCCATATCTAAGTTGTCTATAAACATTTTGTAAAAATAATACTTGCAGGATAGATAGGTTAAAAGTGTACGTTTTTGCTTTTAATTCCGCTTGGCATTGGTTTTGAATAATAAAGTTTTTTTTAGCAAACATTTCTACACAGAAAATACTTGTTACAATTAAGCTTGAATTTTAACAATATATTTTTCTTTTAATAAATGTTATAAAGAATGTACGATTTTTTAAAAAATAATTATACTACATAGTTCACACTTCTGGGTGTACTACTTCTAGATTGCTTTATTTTTAAAAAGTGGTCCCTATCATAAAATAATAATATGTAATAATATCCTATTGGCATAGGCCTACTCTTTATCTTTTTTTTGTGTTAATTAGTATTAGCAGTATTAGTTTTTAAGCATTAAATATTTCACAGGAATAAAAAATCTTCGTCTTATAGTGTATGCTATCATCTTGTAATAGTGTTTTATGATGGTTAAAAAAAATATACACAAAGACCTATTTCTTAAGATGATCTTTTATGATTGGTGGAATAAAAAAAATACCCCACTCACCAAAACGGAACTATCGTCCACTTCCAGATCCGCATCAATGCCCTGACCTGCATTGACCACTTGCTGGACAGTCTAGACAAGATGCTCATACTGGACAACATTCTACCTTTCCTGGCCAACATTTCTGGTCAAGACCCGGATGTTGTTATGTGTGTCGTAGGTAAGATCTTTAAATAGGTGGGAGTTAAAGATGATCTTTAGATAGGTGGGATTTAAAGATGATCTTTAGATAGGTGGCATTTAAAGATATTTAGATAGGTGGGATTTAAAGATGATCTTTAGATAGGTGGGATTTAAAGATGATCTTTAGATAGGTGGGATTTAAAGATATTTAGATAGGTGGCATTTAAAGATATTTAGAAAGGTGGGATTTAAAGATGATCTTTAGATAGGTGGGATTTAAAGATATTTAGATATGTGGCATTTAAAGATATTTAGATAGGTGGGATTTAAAGATGATCCTTAGATAGGTGGGATTTAAAGATATTTAGATAGGTGGGATTTAAAGATGATATTTAGATAGGTGGGATTTAAAGATGATCTTTAGATAGGTGGGATTTAAAGATATTTAGATAGGTGGGATTTAAAGATGATATTTAGATAGGTGGGATTTAAAGATGATCTTTAGATAGGTGGGATTTAAAGATATTTAGATTGGTTGGATTTAAAGATAATCTTTAGATAGGTGGGATTTAAAGTTAATCTTTAGACAGGTGGGATTTAAAGATGATCTTTAGATAAGTGGGATTTAAAGATGATCTTTAGATAGGTGGGATTTAAAGATATTTAGATAGGTGGGATTTAAAGATGATGTTTAGATAGGTGGGATTTAAAGATGATCTTTAGATAGGTGGGATTTAAATATAATCTTTAGATAGGTTGAATTTAAAGATATTTAGATAGGTGGGATTTAAAGATGATCTTTAGATAGGTGGGATTTAAACATGATCTTTAGATAGGTGGGATTAAAAATGATCTTTAGATAGGTGGGATTTAAAGATGATCTTTAGATAGGTGGGATTTAAAAATGATCATTAGGTAGGTGGGTTTAAAGATGATCTTTAGATACATGGGATTTAAAGATTATCATCGTAAGATTGTTTTTTATGTCTCAGGCTTGTAATCTTTATCATCGAGCCTCGATGTTGCACCAGAAATGTACGCTGTTGCATTACTTTGTTCATTATTTTTAATCATCATTCGACATATTATTTTTTTTTTTGACTGGAAAGTTGTTTATTAAGTCACATTTTATACATCTGAATGTTCTATTTATAAGCATTCTCTCTTTCATTCAAGGTTTTCACAAATGGTACATGTAACAGCACATTTAATGCAATTGTTAATTTAAAAGATGTATGCTATGTACATCCAATAGTAAACACCTAAAACGGCACAATACCATTATCTAAGAATAACAATTATATTTCTAATTTGTATACAAAAAGTTAAAATAAGCAAGATAGATCAAGATCTAAACAAAAATATTAGTAAAATCAATATCCATAATTGTTAAACCATAAAAAAGTTTATACCTAAAAATGATTAGTTATGCTTGTGTAGTGATTCATTTAAAATTCTTGGCAACAAATTCCTCTCCTTTCTTGATATTTGCTAGCAATTCTTGCATTGCCAAAGTAACAAGATTACGTTCATAATCCAACAGCTTGCCAATTCCAAGATTCTTCTCAATACCATTTTTCCCTAATAAAATAGGCGTGGCAAAATATTTTGCCTCTGTCTCATCTGATCTCACAAAAGCACATTGTACTTTTCCTTCTGTGCCATTCATCGCTTCAAGTAAATCATTTGCAAATACACTGGCAGCATAAGCCATAGAGAGTGTAGCAGAACCATTCGACATATTATTATTCTACTTTATTTTTTTATTTTTTTTTAAACTTTAAGCATATTATAATGCTAAAGAGGTATTATTTTTTTTTTTTCTTTTTTTTTTAATTTTCTTTTTTTTTCTTTTTTTTTTTTTTATTTTCTTTTTTTTTTTTTTTTTTTTTTTTTATTTTCTTTTTTTTTTTTTTTTTTATTTTTTTTTATTTTTTTTTTTTTTTGCTTAAATACACCAAATTTGTGGAAATGGACATAACTCCGATTCTTGTAATCTCTAATCTTAATGTTTCGCTAACATTTTGAATAGTGTATCAGTGTTTGACACAACTGTAGCAGCACTAGGTTAAAAAGTTAATTTACTTAACTAATTTTATTAAAAAAAACTTAATTATATAAAAAAAAGCTAAAAATCTCAGTAAAGCATAACGAATCTGATATTTTAATTTATTTTTATCGCATTGAATTATTCTGCATTTAACATTTTAGGAATAAATGTATAGGTTTGTTCCCTTGTATATTGCGGTATATTACATGGGAAATAAAAAATGAAAATTAATAATATACTATGTGCAAAAACAAAAAACAAAACAAAAAAGTAATGACCAAATAAGTCAGGAAAAATATCTAAAATAACTCAAGAAAAAAACTAAATTGCTCTGGATAAATTATCTTACGGACAAAATATCTCAGCACAAGACCTCTACAAGTACAAAAATATCATTACTAATATCTCCTTTACCCAGTAATACACAAGTATATTATCTCCGAAAACTACAACTATTGCTATACTTATTTTTATATATTAAATCTGTGTTCTGTATTATTTATATTCGACTTCCCCACCTTCACTAATATAAGTCCGCGAATCGTCAGAGAAACGCACCATATACACTATACAGTACACAAAACACATACAACATACATCATTGAGAACTAACTCAACATTTTCTGTTCTTGCAGGGATATACAAGCATATGCTCAGTGACAAGAAGTTTGGTCTCACTCCAACATACAACATACATCATTGAGAACTAACTCAACATTTTCTGTTCTTGCAGGCATATACAAGCATATGCTCAGTGACAAGAAGTTTGGTTTGACTCACAACTTGATAGCCACCAAGGTCATGCCAACCCTCATCCCACACACGGTTAACCCAGGGTTGAACATGGAGCAGGTACACATCACGTTTAACTTTAGTAGCGTCAGGTTTAACTTAGCGACATCACGTTTAACTTAAACTACTTCACGTTTAACTTTAGCAACATCGCGTTTAACTTTAGCTGCATTAGGTGTAACTTTAGCGACATTAGGTTTAACTTTAGCGACATCCCGTTTTACTTTAGCGACATCAGGTTTAACTTTAGCGACATTATGTTTAACTTTAGCGACATCACGCTGAACATCAAATTTGACTGTGCATCTTGTCTAACGTTATTTACATTTCGTCTAAAGTATCCAAATCTTGTATAACTCAATCCCCATATAGTCAAATTCTGTCTAACTATATCCACACATTGTCTAGCTGTATCCACATACTGTCTAGACTTATCCACATACTGTCTAGACTTATCCACATACTGTCTAGACTTATCCACATATTGTCTAGCTGTATCCACATATTGTCTAGACTTATCCACATATTGTCTAGACCTATCCACATATTGTCTAGCTTTATCCACATCTTGTCTAGACTTATCCATATATTGTCTTGCTGTATCAACATCTTGTCTAGCTTTATCTATCCTTTATAAGTGTACGCAACCCCACTGACGATGTTGTATAGATTTGCTTAAATGAACTATGTTTCAGTGAAAGTATAGATTGTTTGTTTGTGAAAACGAAAAAAAATTACTTGACGACAAAAAAAAGTCAATACTTATATTTTCAATTAAAATAAATAACATCAACATGTGAGTGGGCGAATTTTTCTGTAGTAACTTTAAAAGTTTTACAGCAACAAAATGTAAATATAAATGCATAATACTATGCATGTTGTGAAGCTTATTTAGATATGCACAGCGCAAAAAAAGGGTAATTAGTAAAATGAATTTAAGCAAAGAAAAAAGGTTGGGATATGGGTGATGGGTGAGACCAAGGGGTCATGGGGTCATGGGGTCATGGGGTCAAAGTCGTTACAAGCGAAGAGGATAGGTTGGGGAGGGATTACGGGTTATTAGTTTAGTCCGGTTTAGTATAATGTTTGGACTCGGGGAATGTGGGTTGGGTTTGGGTGGGGGGGGGGGGGAGGTTTTGAGAAAACTTCCTGAAGTAAGGTAGGTTGTACTAATCAATCGAAAAAAAAATTGCATAAGAAAAGTTTTAATAATCTTTATGTAATAATGCACAAATAAAGGACAAAATAAATGATTTTCTTTAAAATATACAATGATACAGAGGCGTAGCGATAGAAGGCGGGGGTGCGGGCCGCACCAGGTGACACCATTTAGGGGGGAGACACCAAGGTAAAATTGTAAAATGTACAGAAGAAAAAGTTTTTTTCTGCCAGTGCCATTAATGATTAATTTAAGTAAAATAGTATTTTATTTACAAATCGACAACTGTTACAAACCATGACGTAAACGTGCTAACTATAGAGAAAACATTGCTATCCAACTGTATTATTAACAGACTAAAGATAAACATCGTTACTCTTATGTCTGCATTGATTAAAGCTTATACACATACATAGGTAGTATGCGGGATATATTTATATTACAGGTCTAACACACACACACACACACACACACACACACACACACACATATATATATATATATATATATATATATATATATATATATATATATATATATATATATATATATATATATGTATATATATATATATATATATATATATATATATATATATATATATTAATTTATTTATTCATTTATTTATAAAAATATATATACTTGGTTTCTTGTGTGTGGGGGGGGGGTGACAAAGTGGCTCACCGGGTGATACCCGACCTATTGACGCCACTGTAATGATACACTACTATTTAAATATCTATAGAGAATTGCGTGGTCCACTATATTAGTTATTGGATGCCTTTACTAATATTTAGGAAGAATCCGTCTATTTTCTTTAAAATTATTTAAATAGTAGCGTAGCACTATATATTTTCGAAAATCATTTATATTCTATTTTTTAGTGCATTATTACATAAAAATTTGTTATTAAGGCGTCTTTTATGCAATTTTTTTATTACTTTAAAAATGTTAATACAATAGAGTTACATGACTAAAAACTATTGCGCACAAAATGAACAAGATAACGCGGGTATAATAGTGCGGAATAGTAATAGGACACCCCACTAATTTAAGAAAAGTTTAACCAATTCTTTAAAATTAATTAGTCATACAATTAAGTCAAATTGGTGTCAGATCGCGTAGTCTTAACCCACGTTAAAATTATTATATTAATCGGTCAGTTAGCAGTGCGCGAAATTTCTCTCGCCCTTTTTTATCTAAGACGGCATATCCACAAGCAGAAAGCAATGGTTTTTTTTTTGTTTTTTTTTGTTTTTTTTAGCAATTTTTTTTTATTTAGGTAAGGTCTTTATTAGATAAAATGTGTATCATACAAAATTTATTTAAGTTTTAGCTTAGCTTGAGTTGTGTTCAGAACAAATTAAATCTATAATTTTACTGCATAATTAGGTCAGTATGAAATGTTGCATGTGTAAATAATTGAGTGGAGTAGTTTAATTGTTTAAAGAATTGCGTAGTTTACTTGTGTGTTAGTGGACAAGTTTAAAAAATAATGTATGACAACTGTCAAAATAAATGAAATCATCAATGCCAGTATCAGTGGCGTAGCGAGGTCGGGTGTCACCCGGTGCGGCACTTAATGGTGTCACCCCCCAGAGGCGTTGCGACCCTTCCCGGGGACAAACTTTCATGTTTTTGATTTGCACCCACTCCTCAAACTTTTGATTTACACCCCCCCTTAAGTCTATATATTTTGCTATTTTTTGCCTTGGTGTCACTCCCTAAATGGTGTCACCCGGTGCGGTCCGCACCCCCGCCCCCCCCCCCCCCCTCGCTACGCCCCTGGCCAGTATCCTTATACAGTGACAATAATTCAACAAAAAGTTTTGAGTATAATCATGAGCTTGTTAATACACTTATGAATACAAACTATATTCAAATGAAATCAATGTCAATATTTACAGTATTTAGTGTTTAAGTGTAGGCTGTCTACGATGTTACATGAAAATATTAACAAATGAATGATGGTTTGGTGAAATATATTACAATGTATAAAAATTTCATCATGATATTGTTATTTTAAAACGTTTATTTACATCATTTTTACTTATTTTTTGATGGAGATAAAATAATTTGTAGTTGGATGTGGAGAAATACACAAGTATGGAGACAACCAATGTATGAACTTAATAAGATATTACTGATCTGTCTGTTAAAAGAATATAAATTAGAATTTTGTAATTCAGACAATATCTCTGAATAAATAAAAATGCTACAAAAACTAGACCCATTATTAAATATCGTACAATATCCTTAATTATTTTAGAAGGTATTTGATAAAACTAAAGGTTTCTGTTTTAAATTAGAGTCAAAAGATAATTCAAAACATAAGAAAATATAATAAACAAACAAAAATTCATATGGCGCTTTAATATTTATATTTAATATTATAAAACTTACTTCTATTTTTCCTATCAAACTAATATTTAATTTTGACCTACTTTTGATTACTTTACTAAACATTGTTCTAAGTTGTATCCCTTGATTAGTTATATTTCTTTTTTTTTTAATAGGGGAAGTAACTAACAAAATTTAAAATTGATTTTAAAACAACTCTCAACTCTGTGTAATGTGACTGCGCCTATAACATGAAGAATTTTAAATTACATTTTTATATTTGATTACTGAAAAATACAGTTATGCAGAATTTTTTTTTATTACAATACATATAAATACGTATTGTTACTTTTAATTGTGTATATATATTATAATGTTCCTGACTACCATAGCACTGGTTTAGAGTCCAGTCGAGTTTAAATGAGAAATGGGCAACAACTGGCATAACATTCAACAAGCCGGGAATTAGCGGATTCACTCCCCTTTAATTATAAAAACATTGTGATGGTGATAGTTAATTATAATGAAGTTTTGGGATGAGCTTTTAATACCTTGTTACATAATTGTGCTTTTAAATGCCCTGAAAATAATAGAATAAAACAAATTTGGTTTTTTTTGAATGAAGACATCGGTTTATCTTAGATTCCTCCATACCTTGTGACCAATGTTTTCATTCAAACACAGATTCAGCAAGTTTTTTTTTTTTTTTTTTTTTTTTTTTTTTGTAAAACCCTGATCGTATTTCTGGGTTGTTTCGTCTATGTTGTCTAGATCCTGAGTTTTCTACATATTATGAGAATAGTCTCAGTATCTATTGGCCTTAGTCTTGAGTTGTCTAAATCTTGTGAGAATTGTATTAGGATCTGTCTGTTTGTTAAAATTAATTAATTTTAAATAAAGCCACCAACAAGTCATTAACTTAATCAATTTTCAAATGTAGAGGGGGTGGGGGTTGAAGATTTCCCCCCTTCATTTACCCCAAGAATTACTGTAAATTATGTTGTTTTCAAACTCAAGGCTGAGACCAACGTATCCTAATACAATTCTCACAAGAGTTAGACAACTTAAGACTAAGACCATTCCTAATTTACCATTTGCCTACCACCCCCCCTTCACCTCTACATCCTTCAACTCCTACCTACCCCCCCCCCCCCCCCCAACACCAACCCTACCCGGCTCTGTATATAAAGCAAGCTAAAGGCTGGAAACTTCAATGAAACTAGCACCAGTACTAAAGTATCCAGTCACGGCATTGTAATGGAAAGGGGGGGGGGTGGGAAATTACTCACCCTAACACGCCCACGCCACGTGCCGGATACAGCCACCCTCAGCAGGTGATAGGTGTAGATACAAGTCCTACACCCCACCCCAGGTGCGAACTGTTACCGGCGAATCAAAAGACTGGCAGACGATCTTTGGTCGGTTGTGTTTTGTTTACGTCCTGAGCTCGCCCTCGCTTTCATCTTGCTTTGCCCTTTCATTAACCGCGGACTGTGTACCACGTGATGCCCGGCTACAGCTTTGGCTTGTGTTTACAAAATGAACTTTTTTTTTTACTTTCAGAAAGTTTTTAAAATAATTATTTTTTAATTAAGAGCGTTTGTTTCGTCAATTTAAAAAAAAAGCATTCCATATTTTTACCAGTTACAAACAAAATTAATGATCTCCTTTTACTTTTAACACCTAACTCTTACTTTCATTAACAAAATTACATTTTCTAACTAAAACAGACGCTACATTCTGTTTCTCGTTTTGACAAAACGTATCTAGAATCTCAGTTTAATGAGCAGATGTGTTCATTTCCAGGTTTAATTACAGTTAGTTCCCCATGTAGTTAACTTTTCAAAACACTTATCCATAATTTTAACTAGTGTTAATTCCACATTTGTTTATATATTAACAGTATTTTTCTTTAAGCATTGATTACTAATTTGTTAAAGAATAACATAAATTAATTCTAAATTTAATTTCATAACAAATTTCCCATTTTTAACGCTAACGTAAATTTGCTTTTGTGTATAACTTACAGGGTCGGTTACCCATTTATTCTCACGAAACATTTTGTTATACAACTATACGCCATAATTATGCTAAATGACTTGCAATTTTGTATAACTGAAATATTAGCCCATGAATTTACTACAAACCATGCCCATTTTTTTTTACAAATTCTGTCTAGTTCTATAACTAAACTCTAATCTAAATCCTTCAATACAAATCATTGACTAGATTTATGACTAACATCAACAGCCCATATCACCAATACAATCCATCCACTTGTTGTATAAGGCGCAGAGGAGTAGCGAGGGGGGGGGGGGGGCGGGGCACCGGGTGACACCATTTAGGGGGGTGGGGTGACACCAAGGCGAAAAATAGCAAAATATATAGAGAAAACTTGAGAAGGTGCAAATCGAAAATTTGAAAGTTTGTCCCCGGGTAGGGTCGCTACGCCTCTGGGGGTGACACCATTTAGTGCCGCACCGGGTGATACCCGACCTCGCTACGCCACTGATAAGGCGACAATCCATGTCCTTCACTACGAACCCTCTACATGTTGTATAACACTCCACCCACATATTGTATAACACTCCACCCACATATTGTATTTCAGTCCACTCATATGTTGTATAACACTCCACCCACATGTTGTATAACACTCCACCCACATGTTGTATAACACAACCACACGTTATATATAACACACACACCCACATGTTGCGTAACACTCCGCCCACATGTTGTATAACACTCCAACCACATGTTGTATAACAACCCCACACGTTATATAACACACCACCCACATGGTATACACCACACCACCCACACATCGTATAACACCACCCACATGGTATATACCACACCACCCACACGTCGTATAACACACACACAAGTTGTATACCACACCACCCACACATCGTATAACACCACCCACATGGTATATACCACACCACCCACACATCGTATAACACCACCCACATGGTATACACCACACCACCCACACATCGTATAACACCACCCACATGGTATATACCACACCACCCACACGTCGTATAACACCACCCACATGGTATACACCACACCACCCACACATCGTATAACACATCCCCCACTTGCTATCCCCACAGTTTAGCTCACTGATGGAAGTTCTGCGCGAGATGTTGGAGCAGGTAGACAAGCAGAGACGGGACAAGATGAAGCTGGAGACGGTCACGTTACCTGTACCCCCCAGGTAGGTTTACTTCCTACTCACGACCTTGTTCCTCCCCCCCCCCCCCCCATATTATACAATCTCCGCCTCTCGACAGTATACCCTCCCTCCCTCCCCAACACAAGGTTACAATCTCACCCCCCTCCCTTCGACCATAAAAACCCCACACCCTCACCTCCAACACTCGACCCTACACCCTTCCCCCCCCCCACATCCCACACTCGACCCTACACCCCTCCCCCACATCCCACACTCGACCCTACACCCCTCCCCCACATCCCACACTCGACCCTACACCCCTCCCCCACATCCCACACTCGACCCAACACCCCTCCCCTTTCTTGACCACCCCCCCCCCTCCCTCCCACACACTTATCAAAAAATGCAACCTGGAGACGTTTTTAACCCAACGTTTTACTCATTACTTCCTTCCTTCTTTAGCTCTTCTCTGAACACTACTGCAGGTACGCGTTAAAAACGTCTTTCCTTCTCATAAAATGTAAAGTGTATAGTGACACAGGCTCCGAACTAAATTGTTACTTTTTTCTTTGCTAATTATGTAGAGAACGTGTCGGGAGGGGGGTAAGGGATGTTCAAGTCGTGTTTATTTGTGTGTCATGTTTTTGTTCTGTTATCCTACTCGTGTGTTGCCGTGTTTGTGCTACCACATATGTTTTATGTATGTGTTGTGTTTGCAGGTGTGTGTTATGTATGTGTTGTGTTTGAACAGGTGGGTTTCTAACAGAAAACAATTGCTAACATGTCAAAAGATGCTGTAAATTTAGTTTTGTTTTCTATTTCTCAAGCACCAACAACAGAGAAGTACAATTTTTGACAAGAATCACCTGAAAAAAAAGGAAGAAAATAAAAAGAAAATAAGATGTTTTAATAAGTAATTTTTCACAAAGATTGGATAGCGGACTTCGACACACACACAAACTGCCTGATAAAAATGTTATGACTTCTTAAATATTCACGTTTTAGCGTATTTGTGTTTTGTTTTAAATGTAATAGATGGCAGATGATGTAGGGAATGGGAATATGTTTAGGTCAGGAGTAGGACGTTCTTGATGGTGGGTAATGGGGGGGGGGGGGACAACAGGGGGTAAGGGTAAGGAGTGGGGGTGTGGTGATGTCAGACGTGAGGGGAAGTTAGGGTGGGGTAAGAATAGAGGTGAGAACCTTAAGTTGGACAGAGAGGATTAATCCGTCTGAGGGTGAAAAAGACGTGCGTCTAAATTGACGATACAAAATAAATTGGTTACTTTTTGTATTCTCTTTATTAGCAATGTATAGTTGAGTTCGCAGATTTGAAAATATGTGTCTGTGTATTTTGCAAAACCGTTTTTTTTATTGGCTGATAATATTATTTATAAGTGTATTGTAAAGTCGTTTTTTCCCTTATAATAGAGTATTATTTATTTGTTAATTGTAAAGTCGTTGATTCTCTGACAAAAGATTATTATCTGTGTATTGTAAAGTCGGTTATTGGATTGGTTGTTATCTGCATCACATGGGGATTTAAATTATCTGGATTTTTTAAAAAGAAAAACGTCATTAAATCTCGATGAACGCCTATCTGGTTATCGCGTTATTAGATCTATTTTTAGATCAAATATGGGGGAAAACCCGAAGTTTCTTGCTAATTACGTGCAGCTTTTGTGTTACGTTCGTGGGTGTTGCGTAATCTTAGGTTTTGCATATGATTTTACAAGACTTTGGTCAGTAACAATTGTTGGACATTATAAGAATGGTGGTAGGACACTGCGAGAATGATGGTTGGATATTTTGAGAATGATGGTTTCACATTGTGAAAATAATGGTTGCATATTGAGAGAATGATGGTAAGAAATGTTGATACTGATGGTTAGACATTGTGATAATAATGGTAGGACATTGTGATACTGATGGTTAGACATGTTTATAGTGATGATGCTATATCAGGCAACAATACTGGTGACAGAGACTGGAGCTTTATTTCTCACTCTAGGCGACACCATCAGCACACTGTACGGTTTATCCGTTACAGAAACAGCAAGTGTGTTTGTGTGTGTTGGTGATTGTGTGTGTGAGTGTGTGTTGGTTTGTGTGAGTGTGTGTTTGTGTGTGTGTGTGTGAGAGTGGGTGGGTGGGTGGGTTGGTTGTGTGTGTGTGTGTGAGTGTGTATATGTAAGTGGTTCTCTTTCATGTGAGTTTGTTTGGCTGTTGTTTTGTTCTAAAAAACAAACATTGCCTAGCAGCGTTAGATATTTTGAATCTCTTAAGACAGGGGAACCCAATCCCGTGCCCGCGGGCGCCATGGCGCCCGCTGAACGATTCGTATGTGCCCGCCTCTCACTATTCGACAGAATTTTTTTCATAAACATTATTTTAAAATATGATTTATTTTTATTCATTTGTTACAGTTTTAATTTTTTTTTGAATGCTTAGGTTTATTAAATATGTTTGATACTTGTCCCAACTTGTCTAGCGGCGAGCCAGACTGCTCTATTTACGGTTTGTAAATACATTTCTCTGTGTGTATGCAATTTGAAAAAAATGCCAAATAATTTTATTATTTTGAAACAGTTTTGTTTATTATTTATTAATACATTATGACTATAATATAATAAGAAAATAAGAAACTAAATTATTGGAAAATGTTAATATGACACGTTATGGAAGGAGTTTGTCGATTTAAAATAGGTGATGCCCGCCGCCCTACCGATAATTTAGAATGTGCTCTAGAGTAGAAAAAGGTTGGGAACCCCTGTCTTAAGATATGTATTTGTAAATATGCCGTTCGACAAGTCGGCGGAGTGTTTCTCGATTTTATATTACAGATTTTCTTATTTAAAAATGTCGGGGTGGGGGTTGCACAGGCAAATGTATTATCTTTAAATATAGAAGCTCAAGCCATATGGACCAAATAATGTTTCGCATGATTGAAATCACATATTCACATATCCGAAAGGTCAAACAACCACTCGAATGTTGTGTTCAGGTTCAGAGGTCAAACTTTGACCGACATCATTGGACCTCCTCACCCAATAGCTTAACCTCCCCCACCCTCCCCACCACACAACCCCCACCCTCCCCACCACACCACACCCCCAATCTACGCCACCCCGCCCCGTGGAGTTAATTATTCATTAACTTTTACTTACGGCGAAGCTGCCATCCCTGATTAAACTTTAATTACGTAACCGTAACCTATATACACGTTAGCGAAAGAAAATTACGAATGCGATTACAATTGGATTCGATTACCATAATCTATTTCCAGTCACAACTCGCTAACATCTCTATGTAAACTGGTTTAGGTTTAGGTTAGAGTGTAATAATGTGTTCAGGTGATACCTTTTATTTTATTTTTGGTCTCTCCACTTTAAAAACAGACGTCATTGTCAGGCTTGCCAGATTGGCAGTTAAGTGCCAAATATTAGAGACAAGCCAAGCAAATATTCAAATCCAACTACAAAAACAAAACAATTTTTGCGTCTGAGGGCATCTTTTATAAATTACATTTTTTAAATAATTGTTTACGTTTCAACTTTAAATAAACGAAATTAAGATACAAGTGTTTATTCATGTTTAAAACAACGTGATTCGAGCAATGTATAATGGAGAATAAAGTACCAGGTATATTTTGAAAATCAGGGAATGTATAATGTCATAGAAGATCAAGTACTGACATCCAGATATTTAAACTATCTTAAGTCGTGCAGATGTAACTAGCAGAGTTTATCTCCCTTGACGACGCTTAACTACTTCAAGTAGAAATTTACACCTGGGTACAATCGAATATGTAGCATGTATAACCGATTCTGAAAATATCGTAAGTATCGAAATAATTTTCTCTTTTCAAAAATTAACCAAACAATATTTCTTCTACGCTTTTGTTTTTAGAAAAACAAATAACTACAAAACATCGACAAGTCTGGCATTTTTAACAACCATGTTTTAGCTCTGGTGGTCGTAATCGAAATCACCCGGTTGATTTGATGCGGTCCGACATTTTATGAAATGACCAAAGTGATCACGCGATACGCCAACTCTCGCAGAGTGTCGTTCAGTTGTTTTTTTTCTGACGAGATAAGGACGAGATAGGGCAAGATGGGCTATTTGAACTAATGAGTAGATGGGTGACCACTCCTAGTTGGTGATGCCCCATTAAGGTTTTATGACCAGTCACCGCCTCTGTCGTGTTGATAAAGGTCACGCTTAGCACGCAGACCTCGTTGTGGTGGAGGGGGGGGGATCTACTACAGCGGTTCTGTAAATGTTCTAGCACACCTCGTTGTGGTGGAGGGGGGGGGGATCTACTACAGCGGTTCTGTAAATGTTCTAGCACACCTCGTTGTGGTGGAGGGGATCTACAACAGTGTAGTAGACCTAGCTGTCATGGGGGGTGGGGGGGGGGGTCCTACAACAGCGGTTCTGTAAATGTAGTAGACCTCGTTTTGATGGAGGGGGTCTACCACAGCGGTTCTCTGAATATTCTAGCAGACCTAGTTGTGATGGGGGGGGGGGGGATCTACAACAGCGATTCTGTAAATATTGTAGCAGACCTAGCTGTGATTGAGTGGATCTACAACAGCGGTTCTCTTAATATTCTAGCAGACCTTGTTGTGATGGAGGGGATCTAATACAGCGGTTCTCCGAATATTCTTTGTAGGCCTATCCCTCTTTTAGTGCATTTTGTTGGTTCTATGATTGTAATAGTTTTTAAGAGTATAGTTCTTATATAACTGTTCTATGTAAACTAGCCCCTTTCTTTAGTGTATCTTGAATTTTCTACCTTAGTGATAGCTGATAGGCTATAGTGGTTTTCCAACTGTTGTATGCAGACGTAAACACCTATTTCCTACTTCGAGAATGTTGATTGACAACGACAGTTTTAGTAACTCTAAACTGTGAAAAGCAATTATGATTAGCAATTACAAAGGAAGTTTCGACCCATGGTCTTCGTCAGCAGAGATCAGACTTTGTTCATCGTTAAAAACCATTCTCAATCATCCATGATGACTGGGGTCTTGTATTATGATGACATGCGTGTTCTGGGATGGCACTTTGGGGCGTCGTGTTCATTTGATCAGATATCAGGAAACGTTTGTTTAGAGCAGTTGTGACGGTGGGACATTTGATAGGGGCTCCTTCTTCCAACACAGTTAAGTATTACGTGTCAACATGTTATGCGCCATATGGCTCGTCGACTATGATTTCAGCCTGCTTTTCTTTTTAAATTTGCTTCCATATTGTTTGCCAATCCAAGAACAAACTACAAAGCAGCAGTTGTTTGATTTTGGAGGCGTCTCTCCTTGACGGGTTTCAGTCCCCAGCTATCTGGACGAGGGTTCGAACTAGGGAATTTTTTATTTAGCAACCATGAGCTTAACCAGCTCGACCACGCCGACCCGCTGATAAAGACGATTTTGACAGCAGAATCTTTTTTAACCATTTTGGCTGCGGATTTTTTTGGGGGTCATTTCCGCTACCAAATTTTATAAGGGACCTCTTTGGCAGTAGAATATTTGGTTGGGACCATTTCAGCTACGGGATATTTTACTATTCCCTCGAATATTCGATTGCAGAATTTGTTGTGAGCATTTTGGATATCGAATATTTCGTTGGGGTCGCTTGCGAAACGAAATAACAAATTCCATGCAATGTATATACAAAAATGTCTCGTTCTCTATAACAGAACCATACAAACTTATAAAATACATAGGAGTCAGAGACATCAAAAGTGATCACCGACCCGATGGGTGCCGCTTTCTACGCCGATTCCATATCCGGCTTTTAATTGCCGGCAAGGCTGTTCAAGTATCCCAATTATCCGGCTATCCGTGGATCTAACGGCTGGTGTACCTCCCGGCAACATGGGAACCTGTACAGATTTTTTAAAATCTCCTGGTCAACTTGTGACTTGATATATTGACCTCGACAAACCAACAATGTGGCTGTGATTGCCTTGTGTTTCATGGTACCCTCGCTCCTTCCTCTCGACTTACAGGCAGTGTTATTCGATCTCTGGTTTTTAACGTTTAAAACTGGGGTGGAGGGAATGGGAAACAGGGAATAGAGCTAACTGCAAAGGGTGACGGGGGAGGAGCTTTATAGAGAATGAAAAAGATGTAGTATACGACGAGTAAGATTGGTGGAACACGTATTCTTTGAGATTGATGGAGTATGCTTTCATACTAAATGGTGGAATGTACCTTTAAAAGAGATGGTAAATTAAAGCTTTAGTGAGAATTGTTGGGCATACTTACAGTAAAGTCAGTGGAGCATAAGGTTGATAATGGTGGAGCATACCCCGAGTAAGATTGGTAATGGTGGAGCATACTTTTAATGAATTTGGTGGATCATAGTTTCAGTGAGGTTGGTGGAGCATGCTAGCAGTGGAACTGGTGGAGTAAGATTGGTGATGGTGGATCATACCTTTAGGCGGTGGCCGATGTTTAGACGGATGACGTCATTATCGGCCAGTGAGACGGTACTTGCTGCAAGCGACAACCTAATGTCTAGCTTTCTCCAACAGCGTAGACTTCTCGTGATTCCACTTTAGACCCAGGACCCCCCCCCCTCCCCCCTCCCCAGTTATAGGTAGTTTTTACATCTAGCAGTAATTGACTACTACAGAACGAAATACAGCCACGAATATAGCCACGAAACGTCCTTAAAGTACATCGGGCGAATTTCTACTTGACCCTCGGGCTAACTAATGATAGGGGAAATATTTTGCCATGATATTATTCATCTGCTTCTTCTTCGTTCTTAATTGTAACGTTAGAGATGATTTCCTCCATAACAATAAAGCATTACGTGTCAATATTATCCGTAGTCTCCGACTTCCGATTTTTTTTCTGTATTTGCTTCTCATAGCATTTGTCCAGCCAAGAACAAACTACAAGGCAGCATTTGTTTGATTTTGACGTTTATCTTATAGATGGGTTGCTGTCGACTCTCATCTGCCCGGGGGGTTCGAACTCGAGACTTTTTTTTCGGTTTAGCAACGATAAGCTTTACCGACCCGATTTGACCCCACTTAACAAACACGACACCCCTTACACACAGACGATGATTCCCACAGCCATACCCACACACAATCCCTCTCACACGCACACACACATAAACCACTCACACACCAATCACACAAGTATTCCCAGAACCCTACTTACCTACACACACCGACACACAATCGCCCACACACAGTCCCCTCGCCCCACTCAATCATTCCACTCACAATTCCCAATCACCACCCACACAGTAACCCACACGCCCATAAGGAACTTAAGACTTAGAGCGACCAATCCTTAGCGAACATTAATTAAAACAAAGACAGAAATAAAACCAGATTAGTCCTGTCTAGCTGTGCGGGTTTCTTATTTAATCTGATTTTCTTTCTTAAATATTAATGTTTATCCTTCAAGTAGATATAATATTGTGTTTATACATACATATATATATATATATATATATATATATATATATATATATATATATATATATATATATATATATATATATATATAGCTACATAGGAGTGAAATATAGTAGTCACATAGTCACAACCATCTATGTAAATTAACGTGTCACCGTGAGACATGACGTCACACGCCTTCACTACCTGACACGAGCAACACTCGCATAGTCACGTGCCATATTTCCGTCAGACGACAGCCTCGACTGTCACCCCCTCCCCTCCATCTCCCCACCCCTGCCATAACTAGCAAATCAAAATATAACCTGCCCTGACATCCAAACCACATTTTTACTTACACCTGTGTCTAATCGATGCTTAAACTAAAAAAAAAATGATTCGCGTGATCCTATAATGTGAGCAGTATTTATGTCTAGAAATAAACACAGTTTAGACGCGAAATCATGAAATAACAGACAAACAGCTACAACTTCTGCTTAAAATAAGATGAAAGCTTGAAATATTCTGCACTTTAGTCCTACGTTATAATCATTAAGGTCACTACATGAGACGTCAATTATTTGTCTTCGCCACCCACGTCGTATCTTTTATCATATAACCTACAACAATATTATTATCCAATTAACTTGCACCAGTAACACACATCCGCCGGCCCACCTATACCCTTTACTATGCTAAAATATATTTCAAAACACGACTTCCGACATTTTTTTTTTAAATGTAAAAAAAAAGAGATCTACCCTGTTGCCAATTAATTAGAACCTTTGTATAAAGATCAAATGATGCCTATCCTCTGGGCAATTTTTTTTTCTTAATGATGTTCGTATAATGGCGTCTAGTATATCACTCTTTGAAACTCAGCTCTTCTCATTCATGTAGCAAAAATACTTTACGCGCTAGGCTAACGCCCCACCCCCACCCCCTCGCTAACACACCTTCTAGATCCGCCTCTATTTTACAACACCACTTGCGAAAAACCACATGATACATTGAGTCAGAAACAGCATTAAACTGGTAGAACTTCCAATATTTTAAAACAAATATTACAGTCAATTTAATCACCTACACAATTTCCAAACACCTTTGCGTAGTGTAAATATCAAACGCGTATCAAACACGGAAGTAATATAACGAGCCAAATTTGTGTTTGGTGATTAACTCTATAAGTCAAATTATACTTTTACCCTTCCTCCACCCCCCACCCCACCCCCACCCGTGCCTGCGAAGCTGTAGGTAAAGTATAAAGGAAAATAAAGTTAATTATGTATACGGATATAGCCATTAAGAAAATAAAAGGAAGATCGTAGTGGGGGGAGGCGGGGAGGAAAGTGTGTGATTAGAGTCATTAAGTGGATGTTTGCGTGCTTGACCAACTTCTCAACGTTCGTTAACAAGACTCGTTTGACGCGGGCTCCGTAGTGCACCTTCCTTCGCGTTATCGGAAATTCCCATTAAAAAAATACCTCCAGCGCGTAAACTACCGTGCAAGGTTTTCGCATTAAAGCCAGCGGTCTCATCTACACTATGGTCGCGTGATGTTTGTGCGACCGTAATTGGACGTTTGATCGACCAACCGTCATGTACCCGGGGTGGGGACGGCTAATCGATACGACGGGGAGAAGATGCAGTTTTAAGTGGGCTTATTGTCCCACCGGTCCTTAGCTACAAACCCAGCCCCCCGGACTTCCGTTGTCTAATACCCCACCCCCGGGCTTGGTTTGTCTAATACCCCACCCCCGGGCTTCCGTTGTCTAGTCGAGTCTGTTCCAGACTGTGTTTTTTTCCTTGCATGTTTTTTGACATTTAACGCTAAATATAGCCTGATGAAAGTATTCATTGCATCATTTGTTTCGTCTAAAGGACGTCCTGAGTGTCTTTTGAACTGTAAACACGTAATGTAGGTGTAGTGTTGTATGAAAATGATGAAGTGTGGCTGGGTGCCGTGCTGTAATGTACCCTACCCACAACCTACTACTCCTGCTCCAAATAATGTGTCTGCTCTTACTCTCCTATCCTATCCTATCCTATCCTATCCTATCCTATCCTATCCTATCCTATCCTATCCTATCCTATGCTATCCTATCCTATCCTATCCTGTCCTGTCCTGTCCTGTCATGTCATGTCCTGTCCTGTCCTGTCCTGTCCTGTCCTGTCCTGTCCTGTCCTATCCTGTCTTATCTTATCTTATCTTATCTTATCTTATCTTATCTTATCTTATCTTATCTTATCTTATCTTATCTTATCTTATCTTATCTTATCTTATCTTATCTTATCCTATCTTATCCTATCCTATCCTATCCTATCCTATCCTATCCTATCCTATCCTATCCTATCCTATCCTATCCTATCCTATCCTATGCTATCCTATCCTATGCTATGCTATGCTATGCTATGCTATGCTATGCTATGCTATGCTATGCTATGCTATGCTATGCTATGCTATGCTATGCTATGCTATGCTATGCTATGCTATGCTATGCTATGCTATGCTATGCTATGCTATGCTATGCTATGCTATGCTATGCTATGCTATCCTATGCTATGCTATGCTATGCTATGCTATGCTATGCTATCCTATGCTATGCTATGCTATGCTATGCTATGCTATGCTATCCTATGCTATCCTATGCTATCCTATTCTATCCTATTCTATCCTATTCTATCCTATTCTATCCTATTCTATCCTATTCTATCCTATTCTATCCTATTCTATCCCATCCCATCCCATCCCATCCTCTCCTATCCTATCCTATCATTTCATGTCGTATCCTATCCTATCCAACCCAATCCAATCCCATCCCATCTTATTATCCTCTACCCTTCTCTGCTCTACCCTACACTACTCTACCCTACTGAACCCTACTCTACTTATACCCTACTTTATTTACCACTATTGACAGAAAAATCAAAGTTGAATCCCACCTTCTGAAGAGATCTCATCCTCGACTGAACCGCCCTGATTACCTCCTCGGTCCTCCTTTAGCACTACAAGACTCTGATCTTTTGTCTAATTGTCTCCCCTGGTACCCTCGACTCCAGAAATAGTCTGACACTCAAGACCCCGGCTACCATACAAAGGTTATAATTTGGACTTTGACCCCCCTCTCCCTCCCACGCCCCGCCCCATCCCTAACAAATATCCCACCTGCTTGAAAAGCTCCCGACCTCTAAAACCGCCTGTAGGGTTCCAGACTTTTTTGCAGACGACAACCTGATATTACCAGGCGTTATTAGTATTTTCATTTGGGGAATTTCGTCCCCGTGTGTGACGTCATCGTCCCTGTCAACATGAAGGGATCAAATAGGGGTCGCAGACACGCAGCAGTGTCAACATAAAGGGATCAAATAGGGGTCGCGGTCGGGGTGGGAAAAACATCAAATAACCAATAGATGAGTCCTCGTCATTTTGCCGTCGGGGGAAGCGTCACATCAATAAACCAGCGGGGGAGGGGGGGGGGGGCGAGTCAGCCGGACGAGGGGTTGTTGTGGCTGAAGTTGCTGACACCACATCCAACTACTGCATCAAGTACGGACTCGAAATAGCGCCACTAAAACTATATTGACTACAAAGCATTGGATAGACCAAGGCTATGGAGGCAAATCTAAAAAAAAAGCAGGCTGAAGTTGCATAACAAGTTAACACGTAATATTTGTGTTGGAGGAAATCATGTCCAACATCACAATAGGGCTGGTAAGTAGGTCACCAACCAGTTCTACGGCTCAATAAAACCTGCATGAGCCATAGAACTGGTTGGTGACCTACTTACCAGCCCTATTAAGAACGAAGAAGAAGAAGATGATGAATTGTGTGTTTATGTTTCAGCCGGGTGTCTTAATCTCTCTGTCACGTGGACATGTGTCACGTGATAGTCACCTGTGTAGGCGGAAGTCACAAAATACTACGCATGAAAAATCATTAAAGTACAACGGATCTAATTATAAACATAATACTGTTTTTTTAATGTCGAATTTTTCCTAAAGACATCATAGTACAAAATTAGTTTTCCAACTATTATTTTTGTCCTTTCTAATTAAATTGTCTTCTGTCTGTAGCAAATTTTACCAAATTTTTATATCTACCCTTTAATCGAAGTTTAAAAGTACACATTTTTTTATTTAGCAGACAAAATAATTTTCTTAGTTTGATTGTTTCGTTACTTAATTAATAAAGAATTTTTTTTCTGAGTTTAATTGACCTCTTATTTAGTAAACAAAATTACTTTCTTAGTTTCTTCTTCTTCGTTCTTAATTTTAGTGATGAAATGGATTGAAACACAATTAAGTATTACGTGTCAACTGGTTATGCTCCATTCGTTGTCCAACCAAGAACAAACTACAAGGCAGTAGTTGTTTGATTTTGGAGATGTCTCTACTAGAATAGCTTCTGTCCCTAAGCTATCGATTATCATCTGGGGGATTCGAGCTCGGGACTTATCGGTTCAGCAACCATGAGCTTAACCAACCCGACCACGCCGACCACCTTTCTTAGTTAGATTATTAAGCTATGAAAAAAATATTTCGGCCCCCAAACTTTCATTTCCACAGTTCACGTGCAAACTTTATAAATCGAATGTGACAAACAGGAGTCCATCGGATGTCCAAATTCGGATACGACTTGCCGTTAACAAAACAAATATATCAGTGCTTTCTATTTCTTTTTTGCTGATTTCAGTCTCGTCACGATATTTTCCGTTCCATATGCATTTAATTTTAAATTTTGCCCCAGACATGTAATATACAGCGTCAATTGCAACTGTGGATGTTTATAATTTCACTCTTTGTGTACATTGTGATCAACATCACGAACCATCAGCTCTTTTAAAACTCTCACCGTCTATAATGAAAGACGAAACCAGACTCATTCTAAATGCACATGTGTAGATATTGCATTTCATCTTCCTTTATTGATGTACATTACCTTTATAAAATCAACTATTTGTTAGAGAAATATGTCTAACAGTGTTTGTTTTTTAATTTTGCTCTATATTTAATGGCATGTACAAATCGACTCGATGTACTTAAAAGCATAAAAATTGCTTTTCTCTTAAAGGAAAAACAATGTTCTAAAACTTTTGTTTTGCAAAAATAACAATTGTGTTTTAATGATTAAAATCCTAGTCATTGTGTTCCATGAAATTATGCTCCATATGATTGTGTTTTATGAGATTATGTTTGCGTTCCATAAGATTGTGTGAGATTGTGACCTATGTGATTGTATTCATTAAGATTGTATTTCATACGATTGCGTTCGATATTATTTCGTTTTTGTGATTGTCTCCATTACGATTGTTTTCGATGTGATTGTCACCAATATTGTTGTGTTTTTTAATTTTTGTAACAGATGCGATTGTGTTTTTATGATTGTGCTCCAAGTGATTGTTCTCCGTGATTGTGTAAAACGTGAATCACGTGTTTCTATCCTCAGAGGTTCGCTCAAGATGGCGACGGCAGACAACGGATCAGACGACAACCTGTCGACGTCACACCAAGCCATTCTGTTGGAGAGTACGAGGTCACAACAGCTGCAGAAGACAAAATGTAAGTGTAAGAGTAGGGGGCAGAGGGTGTAGAATGTAGGGGGCAGAGGGGGCACAATGCAGGGGTAGAATGTAGGGGGCAGAGGGGGCACAATGAACGGGTAGAATGTAGGGGCACATAGGGCAGGGTGTGGCAGAAGGAGGCACTGAACTGAGGGCAGAATTAAAGGGAAGAATACATGGACATTAAATAAGGCAGAGTTATAGAGCAGATTATATGGCTTAATCAAAGTTATTATTAAGTAATAATTGGGTTAACACAATTTGAAGAAAAGAAAAGCATAATCGTGCTTAATGCATATGTTTTAGACTAAGCTTCCAAGAAATACATTTTCTTGGCTTCCGACCTGTAATGTACAGCGTCAGTTTTCGCTTTAGTAATACATTTTTTTTTCATCGGCTTGTGAGGACTGATGCAGATTTACAATAGTAATACTTCTTTCTTACTTGTAGCCTACTTTCATTCATTTAAGATGGTTTACTTATACATAGATTTAATACAAAACCTCTAATTAAAATTTTATTTTTAAACCTGAAAATACAAATGTGTAATTAAATTCTGATTCGATGGACGTTTTTAAATTATCTGTACGGTGGGTTGAGGAGGTTTGAGCTTTTAAGTAGGGCTGAAATAAAATTTGGGATTAAAGAAAAATAATATTATAAATATTATAAACAACCGAAAATGATGAGTACAATGAGACACATCAAATCAAACATTCTTCCCTTTCAAACAGTTGAAATATCTATAGCAGTCCTCCTACCGTTTTTTTTTCTTCTCTTTTTTTAGTAAATTTATTTTAAACATTTAAAATATAAATACATTATTTTGTAGTTTTATAGTTTCAAACACATGAGCATAAATTACATTATTTTGTAGTTTTATAGTTTCAAACACATGAGCATAAATTACATTATTTTGTAGTTTTATAGTTTCAAACACATGAGCATAAATTGTATAGTAATTAAATGGAGAGGGTAAAATTAGCATAAGAATTAGACTAAAATAGGGCGTGCAACTCTTTTGACTGTATAGTAATTAGTTTACTGTGCTCCATCTTCACCTGTGAAGCCAAGAGTGGACCTATGGACAGAAACACAAACGACCGTGGGAATATAGCGACTCTGTATTACTCAAACTACTACAACTGAAAATTTTGTTAATAACAAGTAATGAGAAAACTTTTTTATCTACTAATAAATTATTCAAAATCGTAAAAGTTTTGTATATAGACTATTACAAAATGATATATCCAATATCTAAGCGTAATAATACTAACGCAATCAAAATTTTACCAATAATTTAGATTACAACATTATTAATAGTATACAAGAATTTATATATTAAATTTAGCTTCTGATGTGTCCCAAAATTTTTAACAATTTATAGAATTTCAAAAACAGTAGTCTCCCCTGATTATATAAAATTTTAACATGGGAAGTAACTCAAATATTTAAAAAATTAAATAATATTCTATGTTTCGATGTATTTATTATTGCATTTTAAAATTGCATATTAATTATTCATTTTTATAAAAAAATATCTAAAAATCGTTTTATGTTATCAATTAGCTTGTTTAGAAACATAGGATGTTTTAAACCATTTTGTTGGTGCTAGAACTAGCAAGTGCTGGTCATTCTGTGTTTCTTTTGAAACTATATAAGGGAAGGAGTTTGCACAAACAACAAAAGAAGTATTCATGCTCGAATGTTCAAAGTTCAAACGCATCACATTGATCATACAATCTTTCTTTTTTAATTTTGTACCTCAGAACAATTTTATAAAGTACTACACAACCCGGATTACCATTGAAAAACAAAATTCTACCTACACCACCCTACTGAAACGCATCTGCGACCAATGCTTCCCTCAAGCATCACACCAATTCCACTAGCGATCTAATAGTTTACAATATTAATAGTTAAGATTAAACTCATTTATAATTAACTAGCTGCATCCCGTGCTCCGCCACGGTAAATCTTTTTTAAATGTACCAACTTGGGAACAGAACAAAACTAAACACAACACAAACGAACGCAAAAAAAAAACAAAAAAAAAACGAAAAAACAAACACAACACTTATAACATAAACACAATTTAAATGCAATCATACAGGCATATTGCTCACAGTCTAGCCCGTAGCGCCGAATCGCGCCCTTTCCGGTGATTTGCACCCCCCTCAAACTTTCGATTTGCACCCCTTCCCCCCCGCCCTAAAACTTTCGATTTCCACCACCCCCCCCCCTCGCAAATTTTTTCCAACCCTCTTTGGCGCCCCCTAAGGTCGGCACCCGGGGACCTATGCCCCCCTCGCTACGCCTCTCCTATAAAACCCGAAAGATAGAATAATAATTAGAAATCAGTATAAATAATAGGCAGTATTTAAAATATCCGTGTTTTACCTACAATATTTCACTTTATCCATTCACGCATTTTTTTCCAGTACTTAAACATTTTAAAAATTTACAATAGAGTTTCATAACTAAAACCATTGCGCACCTAATGAACGTGATGACGCGTCTATAATAGTGCTGAATAGTTGATTAAAAATGATAAGTAATAAACGGTAGGGCCTACATTCAGTGAATAAAATAAATAAAAGATTGCCTTTTATCAATCCATGCTAATTATAATTTTCTAACAATAATTTCCTCTTACACATCCGAATAATTTGCATTCACATTTTGCTAATTATATTATTGCAACACTAATTCCTTCTATGACGAACGTATATTTGCATTCATATTTTTTATTAGCGTGAGTTTAATGTATTTTTAAATTACCTCCTTTGTCAAAATTAGAAAAGAGTTAAATTAATTTGATTTTTCTACCGTACTGTTATTATGTTATTAAAATGTATCCACTTTTTCTAGGAATATAAACGAAAATGATATTTGACATTGATGCTTTTAATATGTTTTAGCAATGCGCGTGTATTTAATATTTTCTTTAAGTTATGCAAAAGAGTAAACACAGTGGCAATTATAAAATAGCTCTATGTCGTTATATAAACAAACCCTACTCTATTACTTATAATAAGACACTGCGGTGCACTGAAAAGCACAGTATGGTGCGATGTTTACTTTTATGGTTCCAAAAGCTATAGCGATGACAGAAGGAAGGAAGGAAGGAAGGAAGGACTGACACACGCTCAGCCCGGTTATATTATAGACTAGCTGCATCCCGTGCTCCGCCACGGTAAATCTTTTTAAATGTACAACTTTGGAACAGAACAAAACGAACAAAAACACAACCACAACACAACCACAACACAAACACAACCACAACACAACCACAACACAACACAACAACACAACCACAACGCAACCACAACACAACCACAACACAACCACAACACAACACAACCACAACACAACACAACCACAACCACAACACAACCACAACACAACCACAACACAACCACAACACAACCACAACACAACCACAACACAACCACAACACAACCACAACACAACCACAAAACAACCTCAACACAACCACAAAACAACCACAAAACAACCACAGCCACAACATTAGAATCACCACCAAACAACACGCTTTTTTAGGCGTCCGCGCCCAAAGAGAGCCTTTATTTAAGTCACAAAAATAGATTCTACTCTATAACTTACAATAAAACAATGCAATGCAAATAAATGTACGGCAAGTGGTGTTTACTTTTATGGTTCTAAGAAAACACATTGGCAATGTAATTAGAATCACCACCGAAAAACACGCTTTTCCCAGGCGTCCGCGCCCGTAGAGAGCCTTTTCAGCATTCTCTATACTATAATCCTAAAATTTCACCATCTGTTAACACCGAAAAACAAAAACAAAAAAATGTGATTTTGAGAGATCATAGACTAATTAGAAAATAATATAAATAATCTTAACATTTTTCTATTTTACTTATGAACCTTAACATATAATAATCAATGTGGAAGTAATAAAAAAATAACTTAAATTATTGAGAGTGAGTTAAATATTAAAAAAAAAAATTTTCCCATACGTCCGCGCTCAGAGAGAGCCTTTCCAGTCTTCTCAAAAAGTCAAATTTTACCATCTGTTTTCATAACACCGAAAAACAAAAGCAAAAAGAAAGTGATTTTTGAGAAATCATAGACTAATTAGAAAATAATAATAAATAATATAAATAATCTTAACATTTTTCTCTTTTAATTATGAACCTTAACATGTAATAATCAATGCGGTAGTAATAAAAAAAAATTAACTTAGATATTGATGAGTTAAATATATTTTTAAATTACCTCCCTTGTAAAAAAATTACCAAACAAAAGTTGAATTAATTAGTTTTTTCGACCTACTTTCATGAAAATATATCCATTTTTTCTAAGAATATAAACGAAAATGATATTTAACATTGATTTTTTAAGTATGTTGTAGCCATTTTCGTGTATTTAATATTTTCTTTAAGTTATGCAAAAGAGTAAACACAGTGGCAATTATAAAATAGCGCTATGTGGCTATATAAACAAACCCTACTGTAATACTTATAATAAGACACTGCGGTGCACTGAAAAGCACAGCATGGTGCGTAGTTTACTTTTATAGTCCCAAAATCTATAGCGATGACGGACGGAAGGAAGGAAGGAAGGACACGCTCAGCCCGCTTATATTATAGATACTAGGCTGCAGTGAATTTAAACAATATGAGTAACAATGTATTGTATCACGTCATTGTTTCCTTCGGGCATGTCTCTAGAGGCGGGCCGCAGTAGCACCCCCCCTCCCCCACCTCCTCTGACCCCGTCCAGTGCCCCACTGGACAAAATTAAATTTAATTAAATAGAAAATTTATATTTTAACAATCCACCCCCCCCCCACACACACACACATTCACACTCACACACTAACTCGGAAGTTTCAAATCCTTACCTGGAGCAAAATGTCTAAAATAAGCACTAACTATGGTCAGAAATTCTTCAAGCATCTTTTCGGGCCCCGCCCCAGAAAAAAGTCTACCGGCCCCCCCCCCCCCCCGGAACGACAAGGAATTTATATAGAAAACATATACTTTTACCAGTGTCCCCCCCCCCCCTCGGAATTTATTGATTGACCGTTAACCCACCACCCCCCCCCCCACGAAAACCGAAAATATCAAGTTCCCCCCCCCCCCCTTCCCCCCCCCTCCTCCCCCCCCCCCCCCCCGAGAAAAAAATCTGGAAGAAACACTGCCTAGGGTTTTCCTCTGTCCGCAACACTTTTCTTAGAAGCTTTAACACTCTTTGACACTCCTAACATGCTTAATCCACCCCCACAAAAACACATCATATTTTAACACTCACACAAAATGTACCAATGTTACATTCATGAAAAAAAATAATATAAAAAATATAATAACAAGCTTTAAAACAAATCTCCAAAAAGAATAAAATAGTACGCCTTTCTTTAAATTTAAAATAAGGTATAAATGAATATATATATATATATATATATATATATATATATATATATATATATATATATATATATCGAGTTTGGTCTAGCCGTCCTGATATGTGCCGTTTTTTGTTTTTAAAACGCCAAAATTTTATTCTAAATCGATTTTTTTGCACGTTATGGATGTTGCGTAACGATTAATCGATTTTTCGACTGAATGTGTGACTGATCGGCATATTGACACATTTTACTGACAGAGCGGTTTCTGCATAAACAAATCGAAAAATCAATTTTCTGATAATTAATATCCAAAATATAATTAAAAACTTCGCGATTGAAGAAGTTTTTTTTTTTTTTTACAAAGTTTCCAAAGCCAAAAAGTGGGATGGTGGTAGGAAAGGCATACATATTTTTCTTTTTTTTTTAAAAGTAAAGTTCCCTTTTCAAACCTGACGGTCTATAGGGCAAGTGAAGTAGAGTTCACTTGTTTCTGTGACCTAGGCATATGAAGAGATAGTGTGGTCAGCACTATGCCCAGCCGCCTTTTATTTCCCTAACGTGAGTTGGGTGGACTCAGGGACGGTCTACTTTCTTTTTTATCGTGTGTGAAAATGTGTTGAGAAAGCTGTCCGTTATGGAAAGTGAGAGTTGTCTAGCGAAGAAACAGAGTGGATTACCCTGGGTTATTAAGTAAAGTATTACTAGGCTTAAAAAGTGATGGTATGTAGAAAATCACATACAAACGGTCACCGTCAGATATTAACGTCACGTGATCATAAAATTTAAAAAAATGTTATGTCAACATTCCCAAAGTCATCTCTCAATTATGTGACTCTTAATTTCTCTACTCCAGCACCATGTCACGTGACTTAAGTTATCTGACCAGCACCAAGTCACATGACGTTTCTTATCTCTACCTCAGCACCAAGTCACATGACTTATGTTATCTCTACCTCAGCACCAAGTCACATGACTTATGTTATCTCTACCTCAGCACCAAGTCACATGACTTTTGTTATCTGACCAGCACCAAGTCACATGACGTTTCTTATCTCTACCTCAGCACCAAGTCACATGACTTATGTTATCTCTACCTCAGCACCAAGTCACATGACTTTTGTTATCTGACCAGCACCAAGTCACATGACTTATGTTATCTCTACCCTAGCACCAAGTCACATGACTTTTGTTATCTGACCAGCACCAAGTCACATGACTTATGTTATCTCTACCCTAGCACCAAGTCACATGACTTTTGTTATCTGACCAGCACCAAGTCACATGACTTTTGTTATCTGACCAGCACCAAGTCACATGACTTATGTTATCTCTACCCTAGCACCAAGTCACATGACTTATGTTATCTCTACCCCCAGCACCAGGTACCCCAGAAACACAACGCAACAAGATCGGCTGCAGCCCTAAGACAGCCCGCAAGAACCAGAGCCTGCAATCGTTAGGGATGAGCTTGGTAAGTTGTGTGTTATGTGTGTGTATGTGTGCTATGTCTGTTGTGTGTGTGTGTGATGTGGGTTGTGTGTTGTGTGTGATTTGTGTTGTGTGTGTATGGTGGGTTGTGTGTGCTATGTCTGTTATATGTGTGTGATGTGGGTTGTGTGTTGTGTGTGATGTGTGTGTTGTGTGTTGTGAGTTTGCTGTGTGTCGTGTGATGTGTGTTGTGTGTGCTGTGTGTGATGTAGGTGTTCAGTGTGCTGTGTGTTTTGTGCTACATTTGCTGTGTTTAATAAGTATGTGAGTAATTTGTATTGTGTGTGTTTATCTCGATTGGAGTGTAGAGTGTGAGATGTGTATGTAGTGTGTTAAGTGTGTTGTGTGTTGTATGTTGTGTGCCGTGTACGAGTATGTGTGTAATGTGTATTGTGTGTGTTTATCTCGATTAGACTGTAATGTGTGAGATGTGTATGTAGTGTGTTGTGTATTACGTGCGTTGGATGTTAAATGTGTTTCAGTGAGCTCGTGTTACGCTCTATGTGGGCTACGTGTGTTATGTTTGATGGTTTTTGTGAGTTAAACTATTTGTGTTGAGTGCGTGTTGTGTGAGTATTTTGTGTAATGTGTGACCTAGTTAGTAGTGAGTGTGACTTGTGTGTGTGTGTGTGACTTGTGTATGTGTAAGTTTTATTGCTTTTAATTTACAATAAAATCAATCAAATGTGTACCTTTGTGTAATTGTGTAATGAAGTTGTATCACGGGGGATATGTTTAGGGCAGGGGTCGGCAACCTGTGGCTCGCGAGCCTCATGCGGCTCTTTTGATGTCGAGATGCGGCTCTTTTGCTCCATACACAAATATTAATAATCATTTTATTTTATTTTAAAAACTCACAAAAATATTTTTCTGCAACACTCGGTAATGAACGATAAAATAATAAACATAAACAATAAACAATCGCTATTCTTAGAATATTTAGTTACGCCATATTTTAATGTACTTCCTATAAACTTGTCTATCCCAAATTGCAACATTCAACTTCATGGTGAAGATCACAAAGAAAATAACGAGTTAAAGTAAGACTGCATGGAAAGAAAAACCCAGCCTATACCTTGCTTGAAGAAGAAGATTGTTTCGCAAAAATTGCTTCATTTTGTTGAAGACACGGAGAGCAGTAAATTACTTTATTTCGAAAAATCTGAAAAAAATATCATGATAAAACCAACGTTACTATTAACATGAATCACTTCAGTATTATTATAAACAAAATGAAGGATGGGTTCACTGAGAGATTTGAGCAATTCAAAAGAAATGCAAGCACTCTGACGGTCATAGTAGATCCTCTCAACACAAAAACAAACGAGATTAACTTTGAACTATTTGGAATTGATGCTGGTTCGCTTCAAATTAAATTGTTAGATTTGAAAACCAAACATTTGTGGAGCGATAAGTTCACAGGCCTCAAGAGCAAGTTAGATTATTTGGAGGTCCAGTAAAACATGCACGTTTCACTGTACAACTGGACAACTCTAATAGAAATGTCGCGAGTTAAGGCCCTATTATGTGACTTATGGAATAGCCTTGCAGGATGCTACAGTAAGGTGAAGAAGTTAGCATTTGGAGTGCTGACGATCTATGACAAAATGTTATTTCTTCCGTCCCAAAAGGTTGCCGACCCCTGATCCTCCTGAATGACGAATATTGAGCAAACGGGAAACTGCGCAAACGATATAATGCTTGCTATTACCCGTTTCTTTTCGCACTTTTATTATTTATTTACACAATAATTTATGTCACAGTAAACATTGAGCGGTATTTAAAGAAAAACCTTTTGTATCTGTGTAAATTAAAGGGTTAAAATAATACTAGTTTTATATTTAAATTAGAGCCAAATTTTAAATTTTTAATATAGTAAACAGATAAAACAAATTAGATAAACATAAATTGCTTTTCTTTGTTCTGTATAAATGAAACACAACGATTAGTTCTAATAAATTTGATTTTGTTTCTATTTTAAACCATTATTGCGAACTTACGTATAAGTTATTTCCCTTTACAACTTACTCCTATACTAAGCATACACGAGGCATTGTAATCGTGCAGAAACATCGAAATCTGGACGTTCTACGTTCTGAGTCGGAAATACTTAGTTTTGCAATTTTTTCCGTATGTTTGTGTGTGCGTGTGTGTGTACGTGTGTCTGACTGTGAACACAATAACTTGAGTACTGTTGCAGCTAGGTAATTTTGTCCGTATGTTTGTGTGTGTGCGTGTGTGTGTACGTGTGTCTGACTGTGAACACAATAACTTGAGTACTGTTGCAGCTAGGTAATTTTGTCCGTATGTTTGTGTGTGTGTGTGCGTGTGTGTGTACGTGTGTCTGACTGTGAACACAACAACTTGAGTACTGTTGCAGCTAGGACAGGGGTCGGCAACCTGCGGCTCGCGAGCTGCATGCGGCTCTTTCGATCTCAGGATGCGGCTCGCCATAATAATTATATTATTTTCTTTTCATAACTCAAAAAAATATTATAGTGTAAAAACTTTAAACAAGATAAAAGCATTAAGAATAGGTGGAGTAGAGCGTATACAGACAGCTGACTGCAGCTTATCAGCTCCACAACTGTGATGTGGCCAGCCCCGTGGCAATGGTTCCATGATTTCCACTACCGAAGTGCACACTTTTTTCCCCGAATATTTTCAATAGTAGCCTAATTGTTATTTTATTCAGAAGGCATTTTGTATGAGTCAGTGTGCATTAAGTTGATTTGAGTGAGATAGTTTTTTAGTTATTAGCTTCTAAATTGGGAAGGGATAGTGGTATAGTTATATAACAGAACTAGCTAAAAGAACTTTATTATGTTTTGTGCGAACCATGCATATAATAAATGGGTTTAAGTATGAAATAATATTTATTTTAAATTCATTTACCTAATCCTAATCAAATAGCATAATATTGACATAAAATGTTAGTGGCTCTTTATAAACTGTGAGATTTTGTAAATTGTAACTTTTGGCTCTTCCGTCTCAAAAGGTTGCCGACCCCTGGTTTAGGGTAATAAAATCCTTACATTTGTATTTATATCACTGATTAAATAGGTTAAGTAACGTTTTGAACCTTACGGTCTTTTGGGCAGGTGAAGTAGAGTTCATTTGTTTCATTTACCTCGGCATCTCAAGGGATGACGTGGTCAGCAAAATACCTGCCACCTTTACTTTTCCTAACGTGAGTCAGGTACTGGGGTGGACGCCGTAATGACTCAAACCAAGGATCTGAACTCGAGACTTTCCGGTTAGCAGTCGAACGCGCTACCATTCGACCACACGGCCCCATTATCACGCCTTAGTTTTTAGAAGTAACTTATCATAACCAGAAATGGAATGACTAGTCCTGTATTCAGATCTAGACCGACCCTTCAGAACCTGCCCTAAGTTTCCATTCATGATTCTCACACTCACTTCTTTGTCTTCGCCGACGAGTAATTAACGACCAGTCCACCAGTAGGACTAGCAACCGCCCGACCAATGATTAACATTAGTACTTACGCCTGGGTAGTCTACACGTGCGTTCAGTGAGGCGTAGAGGGGGTGGGGCATTAGGGAGCCGATGATTACTAGGGCTGTAATTTAGCGCCAGTAACGAATGGCTCAGCCGATTCTTGAGCAGTTGGGTGCAAATTATTCCCATGGTTTTTGTTTCTGTGATGTTTCTTTAGGGGTTCGGGGGGGGGGGGGGGAGAGAACGGGGGTGTTTATTCCAAATTTTTTATCTACAGTTAAATGTTCTAGTACCAAATTTTATATCAACGTCATTACGTAGTTTGAAGTAATGCTTTACTTTGTTTATAACGCTGAATTTAGTGAACTGTGTCTTTTGGAAAAAAAAATTGCTTTATGTTCATGGATATTTGTTGGTCCTATTCAACACCCCATCAACATCAACTATAATCATCTAACATCCACTATCATCATCCAACATCATCTGTCATCATCCAACATCATCTGTCATCATCCAACATCAACTATCATCATCCAACATCAACTATTATCATCCAGCACCATCTATCATCCTACATAACGTCATTTAACCAATTATATACACTAAATATATGCTCAAATATCAATCATATTAACCAAAACTGTATGCTTCATATATTTATCACATACATCATTCTGTCCATTTATGCATTGATACACCCTATTTTAGCCAATTCCATCTGTTCATACACCACATACATCCATCGAATTTACTATCCATCCACACATGCATCTATCAAACCTACCCATCCATCCACCGAAACCACGTATCCGACCCTCACATTCACCAATCCATCTATATAGTATTCACCAAATACACTCTTCCATCCACGAAATCCACTTTCCATCCACTTAATCCACTTTTTCATCCTCCAAATCTACTTTCTATCCACTTAATCCACCCATCCACCTAATCCATTTATCCATCCTCCGAATCCGCCAATCCATCTTCACCTAATCCACTCTTCCGCCAAACCCACTCTTCCATCCACCGTATCCACCAATCCATCAAACTCACTATTCCATCCACCAAACGTACCTACTCACCAAACCCACTCACCCATCCAACCATCAAGTTAAACCGTCCCTCCCACACACCCCCCCCCAGGGAAATACAGACCTATTGAATATTAATAGCCAATTACGTCTCCTCAAAAAGTTCTCAAATCCCCGGGGAGTAAAAAAAAAAAATCTTAAAGCCCAATCTAAATTTAAGCGACAACTCTCTACGTTACCTTCAAGTTAAAATGAATTGACGTGAAAGACCTTTTTTTTTTTGGTGGTGGCGTCGCTCAGGTCATTGCCCTCCGTGGCGTCTAGCAGCTGTTTGGTGCTGTACTGACTCTGCTCGCATAGAAGACTACTGGTTCACTCAACCGTGACGTTCATTAATTAACATGTATTCGAGATTTTAATTTGGAGATCGAGGCTCCAATATGTTATTCTAGCTTCAGTGAAAAATATTTCTACTTTTAATTCTATCAACATAATAGGTAAAAGATCCGCTTACCTCACTATACATAGGGAAGATGAAGTAGAGTTTATATGTTTCTTGACCTCAGCGTATGACAGGATGGTGTGTTCAGCACTATGCCCGGCCGCCTTTACTTTCCTCAAAGTGAGCCAGGTACTCATCCGAGCTGGGTAGACTCAGATATCAGAACTCAAGACTTTCGGGTTAGCTTTCACACGCTCCACCTCTTCACCACCCCGTTCCACAATATTAACATAATAAAATCTTGTAACAGTTGGGGCAAATAATACTTTACCTTAAAAAGTTTTACCTTACCTAACTTATTTTTGACACAAAGGACATAAAAAATCATTTTTCTTGTTACATGATATATATTTTTTCTCCAATAACAAAAGAAAAAGTATTTTTACTTAATATTATAAAAAATGTATACGTTTTGTGAATTTAAAAAATAACTGCCTTTAGAATCAATTTTCTTCCGTGTGCAATTGATTTTATTTTTATTTATTTATATATATATATTTTAATTTAATTTTTTTTTTCTGTAAAAATATTCATCCAGATTTTTATTTTATCTATTTTTATTTCCAGGATGAAAAATCTACTTTGGACAAACCCATCGAGACCATCCGACGTCACAGCCTCGTCCCGCCGTCGTCTGGCAGCTCGGCGTCGCCTAGCAACGGCCCGGCCTCCAGCAACAACCCCACCATCTCCATCACGACAGATGACCTCAGTCCCGACCGGCCCCGGCGGCCCAGCACGCACAGTCTGGGGCCCTTTTCTGTAAGTGGCTTCTCAGATTTCCTCCACCGGGGCAGTACTGACCGGACCTCGGGTGCCCCCCACCGGCGCCCGAGCATGGCTGGAATCCTGCCGGTGTCCGCCGACAGTCGGCGCCCCAGCACCCATAGCGTGGGCATCCTGCCCATTTCCATGTTCGGAGAGGGCGGGGAGAAGCCCCGGCGCCCAAGCACCCATAGTCTTGGGGTCTTCCCGTTCGGTTGCTTCGGCGATGAGAAGCCAGAACGCCCTCGACGATGTAGTACCCACAGCCTGGGGCCTCTAGTAGTACCCGTAAGTTGTCTCCCCTGTTCTGGTCGGTGTCCTAGTAACTTCCCCTTTTCCAATGTTGTTATCATTATCAATTTAATCTGCCTTATATCTTTTTTTTTTCTGCTTCGCTGATTGCAGTATTGGTCAATGTTTTTTAATACTCCCTAATTTTATTTTTATTTTTATTCTTGCTTACGTAACACCTCGTGTATTATACGTACCGTCACGTTTTTTATTGATACATTCATTTTTATTAAAAACTTCAAATGTCTATTTTTTAATGCAACACAAGATTAATATATTTAAATATGCACACATCACATTATAAAAGTGAGTTCTTTTTCACGCATTTTTTCTTATAAATTAGACAGAAACAAATAATTTATCCGCGTTCTTTAATTACATTAAAATTAATAGGAAAAGAAATGTAAATTTATTGTTTTTTCAAAGTTAAAATAAAATCCATTTAGCAAAAATTACAGATTTTTAAAATCTGGAGATCATTTTTTAAAAGAATAGCATTATTGTAGTTTTCTCTTTTAAAAAACAAATGTCAAGCGACTTGGCTTAAGCTTTCATTCTTTTAAAATATCGATTTTTTTATAATCCGGAGGATTCACCTTTACAACCAGTTTGTAATCACAAGATGACGTCACGACCATCCCATAACCCATCCATTACTTAACCTCCCCATTCTATGGGCAGTCTGGGCTGGTACGTTTAAACAAACCGGAAGTACACACACCAACCCACTCGTTATTTCCCCACAATTCTTCACAAATGACTTCCATTTTTGGATTCGCTAACCACGTGACTGTCGTCTGCATGTATTGAAATCCTTCTGGGCGGCCCGTCTATACATACAGTACAACTGTCTGGTTAGTGTCGCTTAGGATATTGAGAGAGAAAAATTTGGTACTTCGCGCTTTAATCCAGATTTTTTTTTCTTTTTTTTTTTTTTTTTTTTTGAATAAAAAAAAGTGAGGGTAAATGGGTTTGTGAAAATTGAGGGTTTGAAAAAAAAACGTGTCGTCGCATTACTGGTAATTGAAAGCGGTGAGGCGTGGTGGTTTGTGTTGCTATTTTTATTCAGTCAGCCGTAACGGGGGAGAGGATGTTTTAAAGGATTGATCCTAATCAATGTGTCTGGGTATAGTGAATGGGGGATCAGCGGCAGTTTACCCAGGGGTAGGCAAGGTGTGATTGAATAGGCAAGGTGTGATTGAATAGGCAAAATGCTGATTGAGTAGGCAAAGTACCGATTGAATAGTGCTCATCAACTGGGATAGGTGCTTAATAGATGGGCAAGGTGCTTAGAGGATGTGCTATGTGCTCACTGAATGTGCTAGGTGCTCATTCAATCGGTTAGGTGCTCAGCGGGTATACTGGGTGCTCAAAGGTTGGGCTAGGTGCTTAACGGATGAGCTAAGTCTTAATTGGCTTCGAGTTCGTTGATGTGCTAAGTGCTCAACTGATGTGCAAGGTGCTCATTGCATTTGCTTGTTGACTATGCTGGTGCTCAATTTTTACGAGGACCGGATGGTATAGTACACGAACCTGAAAGCCTCGAGTTCGAATACCAGAACTCGAGTATGTTGACCGTTCCATAGCCTAGCTCTGATGTGTGCCTGACTCACGTTAGGGAAGCTAAGAAAGTTGGGTATAGGGCTGACCACATTAACCCCCCCTCCCCGAGGTAATTGAAATAGACAAACTCTACTTCTCGTACCCAGTTTGTCTTGGGCGCGTCTAAGCGAATCAGCAGTAGTTTTTACCCTACATTTTACTTAATATAGTGCGTATCGGACATACGGTTTTTGTAGATTGACATAGGTTTTCCTAAACGATAAGCCTAGTGGCATTTGAGTATATCAAACTTGGCGAACTTAACTGAGCACTCATTATTATTTAGAGTTTAATTTTGGTATGTGTTGCTTTTAGTGTAGACAGAGGCGTAGCGACCCTTCCCGGCGCCCGGGGACAAACTTTCAATTTGGCGCCCCCCTCGGGAGCAAATTTTCAATTTTCACCCCCCCCCCCCCTCAAACTTTCGATTTGCACACCCCCCTCCTCAAATTATTTATAATGCAAAAGCGCAGCTAAAATGACATTTTACTTTGTTTTTACAACCCATTTTGGCGCCCCCTAAGGTCGGCGCCCGGGGACATATGTACCCCCTGCCCCCCCCCCCCATCGATACGCCTCTGAGTGTAGAATAACAACTATCCAAGACACACACATATATACATACACACTCATACACTTACAGAGACACACACTAACGCCCACACTCAAACAGATACTAACCCTCACACTCAAATACACACGATCACACATACAAACTAGTGATGACTTAGTAATTTGTTTTCGAACGTGTTCACTTCTGATAGGATTGGGTACGGAGTGGGGTGGGGTGGATGGGGGTGGGGAGGTAGAGAGAGGAAGAGGGTTCTGTTTAGAGAGAAATTAGAATCTCATTAGTTGGGCTTAGGCAAAAAACTACTCCTGTATTAAACAGTGGCCGTGCGTACGTCAGAAGTGGACCAGCTGACCCCACTAGGCTATAGATTTTCTCAGACGCGGCTTACTGTCTACCAAAGTGTTGATTTTTAGAAGACAAAATATTTCTTTCTACAACATCACACCGGACACTATACTACGTATCTAACTTAACACATACACACGTGTATATATATATATATATATATATATATATATATATATATATATATATATATATATATATATATATATATATATATATATATATATATATATATATATATTCTTATTCCTGTTTAGTACGTTGTGCTAATTATAAATTGATATCATAAAATGAAGTGGACTAAAAAAAATATTTCAATACATAATTGACTGCTGAATTTCGTCAATTTCTACACTGATTAAATTTAGATATGTCACATGACTTGCGAGTGAGTTGTGTCTTGTCTTGCATTATTTTTCTTAACTCACCACTTCACAGCACGAAGCATGTGCTTGTATGTTTGTTTGTTTGTTTGTTTGATTATGTGTTCGTTGCAAGTGATTTTCGCTTTGTTGAAATGCGTGTTATTTTCTAAACATGTCTTGCGCTAAAAGCCCAACATTTTTTGCACCGTGTTTTTTCTATAAAAGCTTTAAATATCTGCTGATCCCAATGCTGTATTTAATATCTACATTGCATTTTTTTAAATGTTTCTGAATATCCTTTTAAACGCAAAAAAAAATATGTAAATATTATTGTCATTACTACTTTAAAATTCACAATGAAAGTTGCTCCATAATATGTATTTTAATGGAGACATATACGTCTTTAAAAGAAATTTTGATAAACATAAATGATTACAGATGCTCTGTATTTGATTTCTTATATGTGCATATAAAAGCCGTTTCCTATTATTTTCTTCTAGAAATATATTTTAAGTTAAGAGAGGAGAGTTAAGTGTGTAGGCCAGGGGTCGGCAACCTGCGGCTCGCGAGCCGTATGCGGCTCTTTTGATATCAAGATGCGGCTCTCCAGCTCCTTGAACAAATACTAATAATCTTAATAAAATAATAAAATATTTGAAATAAAAAAATGTTAGTGGCTCTTTAAAACCAGGGAAATGTTGAAAATTGTAACTTTTGGCTCTTCCGCCGACCCCTGGTGTAGGTGGTTGTATGGTCGAAGGTCAAAAGGTCAAAGGGTATGCAGTATGTGAGTTTTTGATTTAAGGGGTTAAAGGTCGGGAATTATTTTTATCAAGGGTCATTGTGTTATGAAATTATGGGTTTAAGAATTCATAAGGTGAATCAAGTTGTCTGGGGGTGGGGGGGGGGGGGGTATAAATGTCCTGCAGTCATAGGTTATAGGATCAGGGGTCAGGGGTCATGTCACCATGGGTCATCAAGTTATGAAATGATGAGTTTAAGAATTCATTAGGTGAATCAAGTTGTCTGGGGGTGGTGGTGGGGGGGGGGATAGATGTCATGTAGGCATAGGTCATGAGTCATAGGATCAGGGGGTCAGGTGTCAGGGTCATGTGGTCACGGCGATGTGGTCATGTGGTTTTATGGTCATGAGGTCATGGGTCATGGATCATGTCACGTGATTTGTACGTTGCATTAATCAATAAATGTTTATTGTTCAGGTTTATTGCGAGGTCGGGTGTCACCCGGTGCGGCACTTAATGGTGTCACACCCCCCCCCCCCCCCCCCAGATAAGTAGCGACCCTTCCCGGGGACAAACTTTAAAATTTTCGATTTGCACCCCCCCCCCCCACTACTCAAACTTTCGATTTGCACCCCATCCCTCAAACTTTTGATTTGCACCCCCCCCCCCTCAAACTTTTTATTTGCACCCCCTCCCCCTCAAGTTTTTCTCTATATATTTTGCTATTTTTTACCTTGGTGTCACCCCCCCCCCCCTATTTGGTGTCACCCGGTGCGGTCCGCCCCCCCCCCCCCCGCCCCCCCCCCCCCCCCCTCGCTACGCCTCTGGTTATAGGTCATGGGGTCAATGATCATGTCACGTGATTTGTACATTAAATTAATCAATAAATGTTTATGGTTCAGGAAAAGACTGACCATGAGATTACGGCATGATTAATTTTTTTCACAATTGTCGGTCCAAGGAAGCTGTGTATCACGTGGTCTTTAGTTGGTCATGTGATTGGTCAGGTTCCTGGTATACCTAGCTCATGCTAAGACTACTCCTTGTTTATATCTCATGCAGTTTCACAATTAACAGAACGTTGACGTGCTAGGCCTATTAATTTAAGAAAATAATGATGCAAATTAACAGGAAATTCCAACGCACAACCAAATTACACCATGATCGAGTTCACCTTTATGCGGCCACGATAGACGAGAAAATTAGCAATATTTAAATTACCGATTTTGAAGATTGGTCTAATGAATCATCTTGTAATATTGTTGGAACCTAACGAAACAAATACAAATAAGTGCTTTGTTAAAGATATAGCCGAAAGAGAATAATTCAAGAAAATGCATTAAACATTATTTTTCTTTCTGATTCAAATGTTGAATCTCTTAAGTATTCAACCATTTGAATATGAATTTCTGACAACTAAATCATGCCAGTGTTGGTGTAAATTAACAAGATAGAATTTATGCAGAAAATGTTATATTTCCTGCAGGACTTTTGATACTAACTAGTTTAAAAAATTCGTGTAATGAAGTTAAAATGTAATGCTTGTTGTTAAAATAATAAAATTCCTTTTAATAATTAAAAAAAATTGTCTAAAAATTGTCTAAAAAATTGCGAGGCTAACAAATTGAAATAATTACATTTAATTTTGATTTTTATTCCTTACTTCCCATCTACTTATTTGAAATTTTCAAGGGAAACAACGTTTTACAATGTTCTTTAATATTTTTGAAAAATTAGTTGTCACAAAACAAAAAACAAAAAAAACTATTTAATACGTAATTAAAAACTTTAAATAACCGATTGATATAGTTTTTACAAATTGTTTATATTTATTGCAATTTTATTTTATTTACTGATTCTATTTTAAAATAAAGAACATTAACGTTTGTGAATTATTACTCTTTTATAGACTTTTATGATCTTGAGACGTTGTTAAATTCCTGGTGATAATTAGGTGTCTCGTTTATAAATAAAAATAAACTTTTTCTTAAATAAATAAATAAATAAATAATTAAAAATAAACGACCTAGCACAGGGTCGGCAACCTACGGCTCGCCAACCGCATGCGGCTCCCCTGATGTCATTATGCGGCTCTCCAGTTCCATATTAATTATATTATTTTCAAACCTCAAAAAAAAATCAAACTGTAAAAACAAAAACAATTTTTAAAAAAATTAAAATAAAATGAGAATAGGTGGAGTAGACGGGGGCAGGGGGTGCGGACCGCACCGGGTGACACCATTTAGGCTGCGGTTACACTATACGTCGGCAGACCGAATTTCTGTTTCTGACAAGGCCGAACAACTGGAAAGGAAACAAAAAGTATAACCCAGTTCTATTGGTTACACTAGAGCCGAACAGTCGTCAGACCACGTCAGGCACCTGATGATGAACTTAAAATTTTGTTACTGTTCTGATATAGAGCTGTCATTCAAAGACAATAAACAATGTCAGACAACTAATATAGAACTGTCATTCAAAGACAAACACATTCTGATGAAAATTTATCTGGCAGGGATAAACTAAAAATAAAATAAAATTGACGAATCCCGACAAGGGTGGGGATGACACCATGACGTAAACCTGCAAACTATAGAGAAAAGAATGCTACATCCAACTGTATAAATAACCTACTTTAGATAATCATCATTATTGTTAACTGTACATACTATAAAGCTATCAGTATCACCCGAAGGTGACATCAACTGCAAAATTTACAGAGGAAAAGATGTTAAGTTGAATATTTTCAGTTACTGGTAAGTGTAAGGGTGTCACCATATCTAATAATTTACCATTAAAACGTTGCTTAATAGGTATATGTATATATATATATATATATATATATATATATATATATATATATATATATATATATATATATATATATATATATATATATATATATATATATATATATATATAAACACACACACATATATATATATATATATATATATATATATATATATATATATATATATATATATATATATATATATATATATATATATATATGTTTATATATCCTATGGGGACACCATGAGGTTCCGCACCGGGTGATGCCCGGCCTAGCGACGCCACAGGGGTAGAACGTATATGGACAGCTTACAGCCGCTGGTCATGTGGCCCAGCCCCACAACTGTGCTGTGGCCCAGCCCCACAACTGTGCTGTGGCCCAGCCCCACAACTGTGCTGTGGCCCAGCCCCACAACTGTGCTGTGGCCCAGCCCCACAACTGTGCTGTGGCCCAGCCCCACAACTGTGCTGTGGCCCAGCCCCACAACTGTGCTGTGGCCCAGCCCCACAACTGTGCTGTGGCCAGCCCCACAACTGTGCTGTGGCCCAGCCCCACAACTGTGCTGTGGCCCAGCCCCACAACTGTGCTGTGGCCCAGCCCCACAACTGTGCTGTGGCCCAGCCCCACAACTGTGCTGAGGCCCAGCCCCACAACTGTGTTGAGGCCCAGCCCCACAACTGTGCTGTGGACCAGCCCCACAACTGTGCTGTGGCCCAGCCCACAACTGTGCTGTGGCCCAGCCCCACAACTGTGCTGTGGCCCAGCCCCACAACTGTGCTGTGGCCCAGCCCCACAACTGTGCTGTGGCCCAGCCCCACAACTGTGCTGTGGCCCAGCCCCACAACTGTGCTGTGGCCCAGCCCCACAACTGTGCTGTGGCCCAGCCCCACAACTGTGCTGTGGCCCAGCCCCACAACTGTGCTGTGGCCCAGCCCACAACTGTGCTGTGGCCCAGCCCCGCAACTGTGCTGTGGCCCAGCCCCGCAACTGTGCTGTGGCCCAGCCCCACAACTGTGCTGTGACCCAGCCCCACAACTGTGCTGTGACCCAGCCCCACAACTGTGCTGTGGCCAGCCCCGTGGCAATGGTTCCATGCTTTCCTATAGCGAAGAGCACATAAAATGTTAGTGGCTCTTTAAAATGTTTGAAATTGTGTAGATTGTAACTTTTGTTCCGTCCCAAAAGATTGTCGACCCCTGACCTTGCAAAGTTGTTGTTGAGCTAAACTAATAAAGGGCTATGGCGTTTTGGATTTTGCTTGAGACTTGCTTACATTCGTCATCGTTATTTTGGCGTGTGGGTTGTTGTAATAGGTTATGCCGTAAAGTTTTAATTTTTTTTTGTACCTATCAGGTTGAGTGGGTAATTTGGTTTGTTGATCCAACGTCCAAGTCCCTTGATTTGGGTTTTCATTAGGTTAATTTTTAACCCGCTACCCAGCCCAAAGTCAAGGAAAGTGTCTGTTATTAGAATGATAGATTTTTCGGTTTGGAGGGTAAATGCTGTGTCATCGGCGTACGCTAGAATTTTTTTGTTTAATTGCAGTGTTTCTTCCAGACTTTTTTCTCCCGGGAGGGGGGGGGGGGGGGAAGGGGGGTCAACATTTTTAAATGCCACAAAATTCCCCAAAATTCAGTGTTTTGAACGTACACAAATTTTGAAAATTCATAATAAATTATTTTGAAGAAACGCACTTTAAATTTTAACTGAGTACCATAAAATATGGAAGAAGATTATGAATTCATTACTTGTTGGGCATAAAATATAATATTTTATGAATGGTGGAAAACCTACGAGGGGGTTAGTGTTTCAAGATGGCCGCCGTTGTCATAGTTACCAAGATTTGTCCACCTCTTTTTTTAGTGGAGATGCATGTGCGGATGTATCTTAATAAAGCTGTAAAGAAATAACTGTTTTCTAACGAGTATTTAAATGTTGTTTTTTTTACCGGAGCCTCCCCCCTTAAAATTTATATTTTGAAAGAAATCACATAAGACCAAAATCGACATATGTTCCCGGGCGCCGACCTTAGGGGGCGCCAAAATGGGTTGGAAAAATAAATTGAAAGGTTGAGGGGTGTGCAAATCGAAAGTTTGAGGGGGGGGGGGGTGCAAATCGAAATGTCGAGGGGGGGGGTGCAAATCGAAAGTTTGAGAGGGGGGGGGGGGTGCAAATCGAAATCTCGAGGGGGTGGGGTGCAAATCGAAAAGTTTGTCCCCGGGCACCGGGAAGGGTAGCTACGCCTCTGCTTGGACGCCCTCTCTTTTGCCTTCACTGCTAGAACCTCCCTCCCCCAATGATTTTGAATAGTGCGATGTCTAAATTTACTTTAAAAAACATCTGATTGATTTATATTTTGTACCCACGTCTTTTATATAGATTAATTTTAAAAATCTTTTTATCAGATCTTTGTTACTTCTGTTTATCTCGCAGTTTTGAAAAAATTTGGTTATCTGGTCTATATTTGGTTGGTATCTCTCCTATGGAGAATCTTCTTGACGTTTGCTTATCTTGGACTGCTGTAAGCATTTCTAGTTCGTTTAACCCTTGTCCTAAGACCCAGTAATTCGCTCTGGATTATGTCCAGTGATATTTTAAGACACCGCGTGAGTATTTCAAATGATGATCAGATACCCCAAAGCACACGTCTGCTGATGAGATCTGACTTGAGATCTACAAAATGGCGGGATAGTTTAGCCCAGTTCTAAGACTTGTAGCAGTATCTAGTTGATGTAGCTTCAAAAATAGATTTCCCTAACGTATCAATGGCTACAGCGCACCTGAATCTTTATGGATTCTGAAAGGTTGTTGAGTAGAAGAATCATTACATAAATCTTTCCGAAATGAGAGACTAACAACCCTTTAATGACACTGGCGTTTTAAATTAGATAACGAGATAATTAATGTCGCTATTAAAACTCTCCAGTGAGTCGTTGGAATTCTCTATGGAGTGCTTTGGAACTCTCTGTAGAGTGATTGTCAATGATGGAGGGAAACAATGTTTAGAGTGACGAGCACCTGGAATTTGAACAATTTTAGGTTCCTTCTGTATCAGATGGAACGGCGTGGCCTAGCGGTGGAGCACTAGACGGCTAACCCAAAAGTCTCGAGTTCCAATCCAAGTTCAGTTCAATAGAGCGTCCCTGATTCCTGCCAGCTGTAATGGGTACCTGAATCGCATTGGGGAAAGTAAAGACGGCTGGTCATATTGCTGGCCACACTATCCTTTCATAAGCCGTGGTCACAGAAACAGGTGAACTCCAGTTCATTTGGGCCTTGGACCGTCAGGTTCGAAAAGTGAACTTTACTTTTTTTGTGTAGTCAAGTCTCTTCTATAGCTACATATAACATATCTAGATCTCATCATTAGCCGCCTTAAGTCAATAGATCAGATTTCGATCCTATTCGCCTGAAGTCAACAGATCTTGATTTGAATAACGAACCACGCCAGTGGGACACTGAAGAGGGGGAAAATCCCTTTGATCTTTGAGTTTATGACAGCCTCGTTTTGAAATTAGATCCAGCATGCGATATACGATGTTCAATCATCGACCAGTTTGGTGATCTGATGATTGCCGACATTTGATATTGATTGATTTTTTTTAAAAGCCACTCAACACATGCGAGATACTGTCAAGTACATTTTTAAAAAGTTGTCCTTCTGTGATGTGGTCTAGATAGACCGTAGCAGAGTTTCTTCCAGGCATCTCGGAAGAAAGTATAACGCCCCCCCCCCCCCCCTCCAACCCCGAACGAAATGGAATTTATATAGAAAGTATATACTGTTACCGGTGTACGCCCCCCCCCCACCCCACCCCCGTCCAGTCCCGGAAAATTTAGTCGCCCCCACCCCACCCTCGAAAATGTTCTCTGGAGAAAAAAGTCTAAAACAAACACTTGACCGCAGGGGCGCCGCAAGTGACCTTTTGACTCTATTTCTCCATTCTTCTTTGTCTCTGGCGATCCTCATAGCCTTTCCCATTGTTAAACTCGTCTATCCCTTAATGTTGTCTTCCAATTTTTAATAAGGTTATAGCCTAAAACAACTTCAACAATGCCTAGTGCAGTCAAAACTTGATATGGTCTTGTGGTCAATCGCTCTTCTACCCTACCACGTCGCTCCATGTATATGGCTGAGATATATTTAAAAACTCAGTTTTTTTAATTATTTATTTTCAAAATAGTTCATTGTCTTAAAATGAACCTTTAAAAGGATGTCTTTAATTAACTTATTTTGGTGTGACGCTATGGACAAGTTTCACCTATGTGATGCCTTTGTACCCAGTACATTTAGACCTTAACAGTGAAACTCGATAAGGTGACTGTTCTGATGATTTCTCTATAGATAAAACTACGGTAGTTCAAACGATCTTTTAATGATATTTGATACAGTTGTTTGACATATAATTAAACCAGGACTAGTATATAGATAAAACTATGGTAGTCCACGCGATCATTTTTTTTATATTTGATATATGTGTTTGACATTCAACAAGGCTAGTGTAGGGTTACATGTATGTGGGGTAGGTGTGATCTTATGTCAGTAGGTGCAAGTAGTGTGATGTGATCGTTTTTTGTAGTGTGAGGTGTGAGGATTTGTTGGGTTTTGTAAGTGTGGTGTGTTCGTTTTTGTAGTGTGTTATGTGTTGTAGTTTTTGCAGTGTGTTATGCGTTGGTTTTTGCAGTGTTTGATGTGCTGGTTTTGTAGTGTGTAGTGTTGCGTTTTGTAGTGTGAGGTGTGTTAAATCGTTTGTAATGGTCAGTTTATGACAGTTGTGCAGGTTTATTTATTAAGTGGTGTGTCTGTTCTTAAACTGTGTGGTATGTTGTTAGTTTATGTACGTGTAAATTGTTGTTTAAGTGCTGTGTGGTCTATTCGTTTGTGGTATATTTTTTACGGATTGTGTAGTTGTTCCTATGTTATATTGGTTTATGTATTATGTGGTGTGATGTGGTTTTATTCATCTGGTGTATTGTTTTTAAAATGATGTTCTGAAATGTGGTACGTATATTATTATGCTGTCTGGGTCATATAAACCATACACTAAATTATCATTAAGCCACTACATTTTCAAGTTTTTAATAAAGACTTTGAATAAACATTCGCATCTCTAATCATACGCAGTTTCATTCATTTTAAACCATTCAATAACTGCTGTCGTCTGATCATCGTCTGTTTCTATTATAGTCAAAGATAAATCTTGAAAAGCACTAAATTAAAATTGCGCACAAAAATTAGCACGCAGAAATTCGTGTGAGCAAAAAGAACCGTCCACAAAAAAAATGACACGTTTTCTCCAAATGGGACGCGAGCTTCCGCCGGAAGTGGCCGATGCATGAATACGGCACCAAGATCTCAGCAAGAAAAAAAATTACGCGCAAGTTAAAAATGTCGAAGTCGTAATCAGCACTCTCTCTGTACGGATGTAAAAAAAAATATTTATGACGTTTAAAAAAAACCACTTTATGTGTGTAAAAAAGACTTTTTAGAGAGATTTTTCTAACATATTAACTGAGATAAGTGTACTAGCAGTAAATTTAGTGGAGAGTACATTGGCGCGTTTTTTTCTTGTCTAGCACTACTTAGTGTAACATTGAAATTTAAACCAACCATCCTTTAACGTTCGCTCGTCATTGGTTAAGCAAATATACAAGAGGTTGGTGTGTTCTCCTTTATTCTCCAACCGTCCACCAACCCCACAAACTCAGTTACAAGTTCCGACCTATTGCCAACCCCACTAACACTGATGTATAATTCAGCAACCATCCGCCATCACAATACATAATGAACGAGCCTTAAACCGTTTACCATCCTGATAGGAACCGTTTATAATTTAACCACACAACAACGTTTTCCAAATCGTCAAATATACGAGAGCTAGTGGCAGTCTCCCACACCCACACCACACACACACACATACACGCGTACACACACACACGTACACACACACAGACAAACATCGTTGAAGAGCCCTAACATGCCTCAACATGCAAAACTTAACGATCCCGCCAAGGTCAAGGTTTGCGATCGCCCGACTCAGTGTATGAATGCCATCAAATTACCCCCCCCCCCCCCCACACACACACACACAATGGTGCGCAATACGATGGATGTGGGAGATATGGACAGCCGTGGGAGAGAAAAATGGAATTATAAATGAGACCATTTTAAGCCAGAGATTTCCCCCCAGTTCTGGAGAAGAAAGAAATAAAAGCAACACTGATAAAAGGAAAAAAAAACACCAAAGGCATTATAGTTTGGTCTTTGTGTTGGGCTGATCAAAGAGAAGAAAAAATAACCTAGTTATACTATAACAGGATTATAATATATATATATATATATATGTATAAAACAATATATATATATATATATATATATATATATATATATATATATATATATATATATATATATATATATATATATTGTTTTTTATTTATTCAAAGTCAATTTTTAAGGCATGTTTATAACAACGCAGGACAAATTGCTTTGAACAAAATCTTTGTTAATTTAAAACTATACGTTAGGCTCCAGCAGATGACAAAGAAAAATAAACAAAGACAAACCGGTTAAATTAGAAACAAAGAAAAACCGGTTAAATTACAAGTCCCTTAGATTTTTCCTAGCCTTATATCATGTAGACAACGTTTGAGACCAATGATAAACAAGTTTGTAAATTTTCAGCTTACTGAATACACATCTTGTCAAAATTTAAGGTTCAAGTGGGATGGGCTGCATATGTCTATTATATGGGATCAACACAGGAAGGTCCGCGGTTCTAATACAAGTCAGGGTCCTTTTTTTTAGATCGTTGTTGCGTTTCGACTCAACAAAGAGGTGAAGAAAATGTTGCAAAGTAGAGGTTGAGGAATGTTTTCTTGCATATATTGTACCGGGGAATGGATTTTAGAGTGCATGACAAATGATCTCCGATGATCATTTGTTCTCTGACCGATGTAAAAGTTCACTCCGGTAGCTGAAATATGTATGTATATGGTCCATTTAGAAGAACTTTGTATTTCTTTCAGGCAACTCGTCGGGGGGGGGGGGGGGGGTGCGAAATAGAAAAACATACAACTTGTGTAGGACATATGTACTTTTACCGGAAATTTACGTATGCCTTCCCGGAAAAAAATAGTCTGAAAGTGACATTGACTGATTCCTTTCACAACTCTGTTATTATCCCTTTATACACGTTTAAATTTCTAGAAAAGTTGAGCGCTGTAAATTACCGTTTCCTTAGTTACACAGACGCAGATGTTGTGGTGCTGTGATAACTACAACAAAAACGTTGTTGCTATCAGCTTCAAGCTTGCACGTGCTATGAGCGGTCAATAACTTGTACACTTGGTGAGCAAATCAAGCGTCCAATGTTGAATCACGTGTTTATTATAACGGAAGTGACGTCACAGCTTCCGGCTTGAGTAGAACACGTGACGCCAGAACCTACGTCACACTCATCATGTTGATTTGATATGACGTCATTACGGTATCGTCATATCTACCATTTAACAACCGATTAACCGGAAACCGGCACACGGCAATCACGTTAATTGCCGGCCGCCATTATATAACTGTACCGGCATCGACCGGAGCGTGTTAAGTCGCGCGGAATGACGGGAATGAATGAAAGATTTAGATTTCATTACGTAACAGATTGCGATCGGAGGATAGGTTGTTAACTACGTCATCAAAATGTGTTGATCGGCGAGAGATTGCAGAGTTTTGATGCTGTCTATTGTGGGGAGCCTATCGGGTTACTGAATAGAAATCAAACCGTATTGCCTTGTTTGTAAAGCTAATGGTGTCTACGATGTCATTTGTAAAATCACATTTTTAAATTGCTGCTTTGATTGTTATCTATATTGTCTTTTTTTTTGCGGACAGTGGAAGCCATAAGTATCCATAGGTGGATTAACGAAATGGAATTGAGATGTTTACACCTCCCCTCTACCAACACACACACACATACACACAAACACACACACACACTCGTGTAGAGATGATCAGGTCTGGAACGGAGAGTTCGGGCGTCCTCGGGAAGACAAAAGAGGTCATAACTGGCTTAATTTACTGATAATATGGCATCTCTTTGCCTTCCCCTCCCGTTACCCATTCCCAAAGCACATTTACCATCTTTCTCCTCCTCCCCCCCCCCCCATCGAAAGAAACATTGTTTATATACAAAAACTTCAGCCTGTCCTACCCTTCCCCCCCCCCCCAACTCTTATCCATCTGAAGTTTAAATCTGCCCCTTCAAAGTCTCAACCCCCCCTTTCCCCCCCCCCCTCCCCAAGAGACAACTATCGGAGAGAAACCCCGCCCACCGGTATCCTACCATGTAACCATGCGGTACATACCACCACGGGAGATAACACTGAAGGAATATTTTGAAATAGTAATACAGACCACTACATTGATAGGTGACAGGACAACTGATCTCAACACAAATGATCTCAGGACAAAAGATCTCAGAACAAAATATCTCTGGACAAATGATCTCAACACAAATGATCTCAGGACAAAAGATCTTAGGTCAAATGTCCTGAGATCTTTTGTCCGTGGGATATTTGGTCTGGTATATTTTATCTGAGATCATTAGTCATGGAACCCATTGATTGTATTATGACCTGTACAGTATAATCTATATATTTTGTAAAATGTATAATCAAAACATCGGCAGGACGTTTTTCGGCGCTACAGATTCTGCAACCCTCCACCCTGTCACTAACCTGTCTCTTAACCAAAACTAAATCCTTATCTCTCCATGATCAATGTCCTTACTCTGATAATAACCCTAAGTCTATTCATTACCCCTAACATTGGAATCGACATTTAACATACCCATACGATACTATGTTGTTCTGTTGGCGCTTTTTACACGAATCGAAGTCAACACTAAATATTGTATAGGCGCTGACCTTCTGGCTGTAACCGATTACGTATTCGCACACCGGTAATCATCCAGTACGATACTTTTCTACTTAGTGTGTTGGTGTTTTCGTTATCGTAAACCTAAGTGATTTTGAAAAAGATTAAGGGGAGAATTAAGATTTAGGTTTGGGTCAAATATAGTAGCCTGCTGCCCTTATTACACTAACACGTAATAATATTATCACGACCAATAGGAAAGTTCAATGTACTGTTGTAATCGAATCGTATTTAGTACAATGTAATAAAATGGGCGCTAGAGTACAAATCCAATACTTTTAACGTGGAGGTAATTAGTGTGATTAGATAATGACGGGTCTGTCTGCCTGTCACGGTTGAATGAATCTGATGATGTAATGCTCTGGGTGGTGGTCATGGTCTGCTGCTGATGCATTCCGCCACTTGTTATTGGGAGTGGGTGTGGTATATGCCTGAATGGGTTTTGTATATGCCGGAATGAGTTTGGGATATGCCGGAATGGGTTTGGGATATGCCGGAATGGGTTTGGGATATGCCGGAATGGGTTTGGGATATGCTGGAATGGGTTTGGTATATGCCGGAATGGGTTTGGGATATGCTGGAATGGGTTTGGTATATGCCGGAATGGGTTTGGTATATGCCGGAATGGGTTTGGGATATGCCGGAATGGGTTTGGGATATGCCGGAATGGGTTTGGGATATGCCGGAATGGGTTTGGGATATGCCGGAATGGGTTTGGGATATGCCGGAATGGGTTTGGGATATGCCGGAATGGGTTTGGGATATGCCGGAATGGGTTTGGGATATGCCGGAATGGGTTTGGGATATGCCGGAATGGGTTTGGGATATGCCGGAATGGGTTTGGGATATGCCGGAATGGGTTTGGGATATGCCGGAATGGGTTTGGGATATGCCCGAATGGGTTTTTTATATACCGGAATGGGTTTGGTATATGCCGGATTGGGTTTTTTATATACCGGAATGGGTTTTGTATATGCCGGAGTGTTTTTGTAAATGCCAGAGTATTTCTGAAACTCACGGCCAACGTAAAACACAGTGCTGGTCCAATTGCGTCAAATCCAGTGGCGTAGCCAGGAATTGGTGATAGGAGGGGTTCAAACATTTATAACCCCCCTTTGCCTACGCCACTGGTCCAATTGTGTTGTGTAGTAAGTCAGATCTTTTGTGTTCTGATGTCAAAGACCCAAGTGTTGACGGGTCAAATGACGGGGTCAAGGCTGGGTCAAGGCTGGGGTTAAAGAGTTAACTCTCTGGGTTGCGTTATTACACCATTACAGACGCTAGGAATGTTATATGGAATGCATCACTGGACAGTGGTGTGTGCCGATGTGGGTGTGTACAAGTAGAGATTCTACCAAACACTAAATGCTCTGGTGAATACGTCTTTAATTTTCTCGTATAAGAAACCCTTCTGGGTAAAAATGTTTTACCGACATGGTCAACATTACCAACTGCAGCACATCCAAAGTCTAGTAGCGATACAGAGAAGAGAATAAATCCAACGTGCATAAATTCTATGTTCCTTGCTTCTTCTTGTTCAGGGTTGGTCTCTGTGGAACTGTATCAAGACATTAGTTACTTTACAAGTTTTCGACTTAAAATGACTATGTTATGACTGTGTTATGACTATGTTATGACTGTGTTATGACTGTGTTATGACTGTGTTATGACTGTGTTATGACTATGTTATGACTGTGTTATGACTGTTATGACTGTTGTGACTGTGTTATGACTGTGTTATGACTGTGTTATGACTGTTTTATAACTGTTTTATGACTGTGTAATGACTAAGCTATGACTATGTTATGACTAAGTTATGACTATGTTATGACTAAGTTATGACTGTGTTATGACTGTGTTATGACTGTGTTATGACTGTGTTATGACTATGTTATGACTGTGCTATGACTTTGTTATGAATGTGTTATGACTGTGTTATGACTGTGTTTTGACTGTGTTATGACTATGTTATTACTGTGTTATGACTTTGTTATGACTGTGTTATGACTGTGTTATAACTGTGTTATGACTGTCATGTGACTGTGTTATGACTGTGTTATGAATAGGATGAACTCATGACAAAGTCTGTCAAAGTCTGAATAACTTGACGGTACGCTGACAATTCCACAGAAAGTTCGCGTGTTATCCTGTTGTCTGACAATTCCACAGAAAGATCGCGTGTTGTTCTGTTGTCACCAAGCTTAACTCCTGCTCGGCTCAATCAAAGCGCCTGCTGCCGCTTTATGCCTGGCAACCCTTTGTTGTCTCATATCAACCGTGTATTGTCGCCTGGCAACCGTACGTTGTCACATGGCAACCTTTTGTTGTCTCCTGGCAACTATTAGTTGTCGACTAGCAACCATGAGTTGTCACCTGGCAACCGTGCGTTGTCGCCTGGCAACCGTGCGTTGTCTCCTGGCAACCGTCTGTTGTGTCCTGGCAACCATCTGTTGTCGCCTGGCAACCCTGTGTTGTCGCCTGGCAACCGTCTGTTGTCACATGGCAACCTTCTATTGTCTGTATGCTATTGTATTAAATATTGTAACGTACTTCTAAAACAAATTTTGAAATTATAAAAAAAAATAACAAACGTGTGTAATGCTAGACAAAAGACTAAAATAACATAATCAAGAGCTTACTTTTTCAATATAGCAACTGAACTTTGGACTGAGATCGCTTCATTAACCTAGAAGAAAGTAGATCTGCCCTCTAGGCTGGTGTGATATGGTAACCTTCTGTTGACCTAATACTTTGTGATGTTTGTTCTCTATTAGGATCTGGATCGACGGGGCAGCCGAGGGAGTATATTCGGCACCCTGGGCATCGGGGAGCTGACGGGGGGAGGGGGACCCTCGCAGAGTGGGCGGCGGCCAAGTTTTCAAGCTTTTGGAGAAAGCGTGGTGAGTACCTCGTCTCATTTCGTTTGTGTGTGTCTGTATTATTTCGGTTTTTAGTGTTTATTGGTGTGTACAGTTGTGTACGTGTTGGTGTGATGACTTGTAACATAAAGAACTGAATTTGTTTATTCTTTTTTTTAATTTTGAGCGACTCAAATCACTTTAAGTACATTGAAGCTTTGATTTTAAAAGAGAGTGTAGTCCCTTTCCTTACTATCTTACTAGTTACAATTATGTCTTCATTTTCATCAATACATTACAAAACATTATACCCTTTTATATTTCTTGCTCTTTAAGAAATAAAGTATAACCTATCGCTGTGTGTTTTTATTCGAGCGAAAACTCCAAGATGTCCTCTACTATATACTAACAATATTAGTACTAGCATTCCTTTAGGGGAGGGGGGGGGGGGTAATATTTAGGAATTTTTTTTTACTGCTCTGATAAGAGGCGTAGCGACCCCCCCCCCCCCCCTCGAGATTTCGATTTGCACCCCCCCCCCACTCAAACTTTCGATTTGCACCCCCCCCCCCCCCTCAAACTTTCGATTTGCACCCCCCTCAACCTTTCAATTTATTTTTCCAACCCATTTTGGCGACCCCTAAGGTCGGCGCCCGGGGTCATATGTCGTCGTCCCCCCCCCGTCCCCCCTCGCTACGCTACTGGCTCTGATTATGAAAAAAGTAGGTAATAAAAAAAGACAACTTTTTTGAGTACATTTAATGAGTGTTCATTAGGAATCTAAAATGTGAAGACGCCTTGTTTCTGTTTTTTTTACAACTCCGACATAACGACGTTAACTTACCCCGACACAACGACGCTAATTTACCCGGAAACAACGACGCTATTTTACCCGGACACAACGACGCTAACTTACCCCGACACAACGACGCTAATTTACCCCGACACAACAACGCTAACTTACCCCGACACAAGAACGCTAGCTTACAGCAATGTGTAGACTATAAGGGATGACGGAAAACTGAACGAGAGAAATACATGTAACAAAAAGAAATGAGTGATTGAAAAAACACAGCGCGTATTTGTTGTTAGGATTAGGTTTGTGGCCAGCTAGGAAGCCATTGAGTTATCACCTACGTCCCTGCAGACATTTGTTTCTGTCCCTTTACAGTTCTAAGCTTTAAGCTTATTTTTGACGGTGTGTTCGACTTCAGTGTTGTTCTTATAGGGATTTTTATACCTGAGCCAGATGCCGTTCTGAACCACGTCCCGTCTATAGCGTCGTTCTGTTATGTGCACCGTTACAACCTTGTTATGTTTTGTGATCCGCTATAACGTCCATCTTACATGTATCCCGCTATAGCGTCGTTCTGTTCTATATCCCACTGCAGCGTCGTTCTGCTCTATGTTGCGCAATAGCGTCGTTCTTCTTCGTTATATTCCTCTATAGCGTCGTTCTACTCTATATCCCGCTATAGCGTCGTTCTGCTCTATATCCCGCTATAGCGTCGTTCTGCACTATATTCCGCTATGGCGTCGTTCTTCTTTATATTCCGCTATAGCGTCATTCTTGTCTATAACCCACTATAGCTTCGTTCTGCTCTATATCCCGCTATAGCGTCGTTCAGATCGGTGTTCCGCTATAGCGTCTTTCAGTTCGGTGTTCCGCTATTGCGTCGGCCTTACCTGTATCCAGCTACAGCATCGACCTGACGAATGTCCGGCCATAGCGTTGTTCTGCCGTGCTTCCATCCAGTAGACACGCACGTAGCATTAGATACCCCCCCCCCCCCCCCCGCCCAGCAGACGATAACAGCTTGACGCTTGACGTCTGCCTGATGGTCCCACAGCCTTCTTAACGTCGTGATGACGTGTCAACATGTCCGACCTTCTATCTGCCAGGGTGACGTTTACGTGACGTCCAACATCAGTCGTGACAAGCGAACTACATCCAGGTTAACCTTCTGTTAAACCTTAAATTTAACCTTAAGTTACCGATAAATCCAGAGTTATAGTTAGACACATAGTTAGTGGAAGCTAAAATACAAATTAGAAGACTTTTATTCGAATACCAACGCAAGGTTCTACTTTATTATACATAAAAAAAAAATTCGTTGGTTTTGTTACTACATTTAATATATAATATGTTGTTAAGAAGTCATATTTACATATTTTCTCGCGCGTAGGGCAAATATCAAATATCAAGTCTCATATTTTAATAGCAGGCCAACATGCGAATTCATACAGTACGCCATTGCCACGTATTAATTCTACTCCACCTACCCTATTCGTCTTTGATTTTTTAATAATCTTCTAGTGATACAATTTCTCAAGCTTTGAACATAAATGCCGTGAAATTTAATACGATTCATTGTTTGAAGTAAAAAAAAAAACTATTTTCCAAAGAAATAAGACTACATTTTTTAGTGACGAAAACTGATCGCATTAATTACTTTATAACTCAAGTAAAGAATGCACTGCGCAAACAGCTGAAGAAACACGACCGGCCGTGCTTTGTAAGCGCTAGATGAAACCGTAGCAAACCCTGGCTGTGCCGCTCTTCAGCCTGTTGTTGTGTTTGCTCAGAGTGTTACGTCCCTACGAGAACAGCTAAGATGATTAACCCTTGAGTGGCGGTGGCGTGATGGTGAAAGGCGGGCGCAGCGACATCAACAAGCAGTGTGCGTTGGGGTAGGAGAGGGTTAAGTAGACTTAGAGGACACAATGGGGTTGGGGATGGGGGGTGGGGGGGGGGGGGGGGGGGCTGGGGTTGTGGCATCTCAGTGATGGTTGTGTGTGTGTGAGGGTGTGTGTGTGTGTGTGTGTGTGTGTGCTTATGTGAGTGGTAGTGTGGTGATGAGGATATTAGAGTGATCGATGCTAGAAAAACTATGTTTGATTGATATCAGATGTGTCTAGTGGTGAGCTTAGTTAAAGCCATGGAGTGGGTTGAGGTGGTTGTGTGGTGTAGTGATTTCAAAGGCAGGGGTAGTTATGTAGTGTAGTGGCAAAGGTAGTTATGTAGTGTAGTGGTGGAGATAGTTGTGTATTGTAGTGGTTGAGGTAGTTGTGTAGTGCCGGGGTTGAGGCAATTATGTAGTGTTGTGGTTGAGGTAGTTTATTGGTGGAGGTAGTTATGTAGTTATGTGGTTAAGTAATGTTGTGATGGAGGAAGCTATTATCTTTTTTATATAATTGCAATAATTAGTTATTCAATAAAACAGCTGAGCTAGCTATGGAAGTGTGTGCAGAAGTTATGTAGCCTCGGTTTTAATTTTTTTTTAAATAAATGTTCCAGCCTCTAGTAATTAAAGCTACATGTATCCATGCATCAACTTAACTCATAGTTAAATTTATTGTATATAAACTTATTTTATAGTTCAAGCACTGGTCCAGACACAGTGAAGATTGTCAACTATTCAACACAACCCCGTGATATTTTCTCTAATAACTTAATCAATCTTCATGTTTGGTAATGTGCACCTTATATACACGTACACCTTTCATCTCTGTACGCAACAAACAACAAAGATGGAATTAGAATGTTCTGCTTCAAAGAGCGTCGGATACGAATAATGTCTCAATGATCAAGGGTTCCCATAATGTTGGCAGAAAATTGGTGTTTAGTAAAGTGACAACATTGAAATTTTCAATGAGTTTTTATGATAGAATTTTTAACAGAGCTAAAACCTGCGTGATGAGCGTGATATTTAGGAGGAATGTAATCATTACATGGTAATGATGTAAGGAGTAAGGTTGCAGGGTGCGAAAATGTAAGGAATCCAGGCGGATCCATGTCAAAATTGTAAGCAGAGAGACATCACTAAACCAACGATGTAAGCTTAAAACTAAAACAAACGACTCTCAACTCATCTACCTTCGTAATGATACTTTGCTCCATACTTTACATGTCATAGACCCCCCCCCCCCCCCCCCAATACATATCTCGTCACTTCGTAATTTTCTTGCTTTGCTGCTGAATCTAAGTTAAATTATTTCAAATACTAAAAGCTAAAAACTGATCATGTGATGAGAGTCCTCCAAACAGCTTTAACCACCAGTTCCCTCACATATTTCTACACTTTTCTGAAGATTTTTACCATCTCCAATTTTGATAGAGAAAGTAAATACTACCCTATCATACCTAAAGATTCAACTAAGCAGATTAAATAGTTCACTTGTTTCTTGACCACGACATATAGATTGTGTGGTAAGCACTATGAATTTACTTTCCTTAACGTGAGTCAGGTACCCATCAGACTCACATAAAAGAGTCAAAGGGTTACACCCCCCCCTCCCCTGGAAACCTGTAATTTGACATTATACAAGCAATTAGCCCCCACCCCCACAAATCCCCCCTAACCTAATTAACTTGACTCCATAATACCCATGTCTACAAGTCCCGTCATCCCAGCGTCCATTGCGTGCCTGTCAGCAGTTACCTGCCTTACCTGTCCTTTCATCAGCCTCTGATACTGTGACGCATCGCCATGGTTACGGCTAAAATAGATGTTCGGTTGTCTTTTTTGGTAAAATAAAATGGCAAACCGGAATTCGAATAGTGAAATAATTCTGTTAGTCTACCTTTTTCGTTTCTTTTCTGCTTTCTTTTTACTTTCTCGTATATACGAAGTATAGAGAAAGTATTGTAATCGTGCACAAAAATAACATCAAATTTTGACCGTTTTCACCGTTTTACTCCTGTCCTTCATCACATCCGGAGTATAGAGGACTTATTTTAATCGGGCAAAAATTATCAATCCAGATTTATCAAAATTAAAAGGTTTTATGTGTAATCCAGTCTGAAAAAACTGGGGCTTTGCAATTCTGTCCGTATTCTGAAAAAACTAATGTAAATTTTTAAAGTACTAATAATATTGCGCACTATTATGCACTTTTATTTGGCGTTCACTTGGTGTGCACTTCTTTTGTCTACGAGATTTTATTCTATTTTTAAAACTTTATGTATTTAAAATTGATTAAAAATCATGTCTATAGCCCGAGTTCCCATCCCCTGTTGTTTTATATAAGAATATTCGAGAAAGTTTAGGGGAGATCACTCCCGGTTTATTTATAATAAAGTAAATAAAATTATGTATTAAATTTTCAAAATCTTGAAATAATATAAAAGGCAGGATCTTGTCTATTTATTTTTGTCATGAACTATTTGGGAATTATTCGATGTTTTAGTCAACTTTTTATAGAACCATAATTTTTATGTGGTAATTTGTCGCACCTAACTTATAAAATGATCATTTTTGGTCAATCAACCATAAGCTGGGTCATTTTTGTTTCATTAGAACCATAAGATGGTGATCTTTCTTACCTGATTTATAAAGTTGGCATCCACCTTCAAATAGAAAAAACAGATTATCAAAATAACTCATCCATTTTGAGCAGCCCCTAACCTAGACCAGGGTACATAAAAATAGAGATATCCATTTTGTTTCTCATTCCAACCATTCTGTTTTAAATCGACATCCAACGTTTTATTTTATTTTTAGCCTCTAGGACCAATCAAAAATTCTTTTCAACAGTTCCATCTTTAAAAATAAAATGTTTTTATCAATAGTTCCAACTTTTAATTTAAAAAAAAAAAATTTCAACAACTTTAATCTTTAAAACAACAATAGTTCCATCTTTAAAGATAAAAATCAGTTTTTCAACTGTTCCATCATTAATATAATAATAAGGATAATGAAAACTATTTTTCAACTGTTTAAAAATGTGAAAGCCAATTTACTTTTCAACAACAGTTCTAACTTTAGAGAAAAAATTTCAGCTTTTTAAAAATAATTTAATTTTTTACACGTTTTATGTTTAGCAAAATAAAGCTCCATAAAATAGCCATGTGTCGTGTTGCTTCCACGTAATTTTCTTAAATGTCCGGGTCTAGGTGATGGCTGACAAAGATAACGTTCGTCCTAGTTTTTAGACAAATGTAGAGACTGATCTTGTCAAACGTCTGGTTATGGTTAGGCTATGGCGGCAGTTTACGTTGATACTTGTAGCCTACGTGTAAACTTGGTCATGTGTAGCCTACGTATAACCTTGGTCAAATTGTTGGGAAACTTTCCTTTTTAACTTTATTTTACGATGACCTAAGGTAAATGGTAAGTCTACCTGCGACCAAGATCATATTGTAGGCTACCTGTGGCTGTGACCCAACTGTGGATAAAACAATACTTTAATTTCCGACTCCTTTCATTTTACTTGTTGCCATGACAAACAGGACAATTCTTCTCCTGTCCTGGAATAAACAACTCACCTTCGCTCTATATTTCTCGCTTATGTAGAAGTTATTTATTTATTTATTATTATATATAATATATATATTATTTATTTATGTTTATATAAAAGACTATACTTTTTTTCTCATGTACACATTTATAAATAAAAATATTTTTTTGTTGTGTACACGTTTTATTTTGTTTATCTTTTATAAATTAAAACTATTTTTTCTACACATTTATTTTGTTGCTATAAAATAAAACTCTAATTTTTTTTGTAATATACTCATTTATGTTGTTTATCTGCTATAAATTAAAACTATTTTGTACCCATTTATTTTGTTTCCTATAAATTAAAACTCTATTTTTCCCATCCTCCCCAGATGCAACTGTTTGGTAACAAATAATTCTGGAGGGTCAACCCGACGTACTCACCCAACACACACACACACAGTGGATGGTGACCTTTGAACCCCACACAAGGGACTCTACTCTCCTGTAAAATTTTATCCCTCCTTTATATGTTACGTTTGTCAATCCAACTGCCATTTTTTATATTTATATCAAATCTTACTATTCTTATTTATATCAAATCTTACTATTTTTACATATTTTTTTTTTGCTTGCAATAATTTGATATTCTACATCTTAAACTTAGTTTGACCGTTGATTGACTAGAAACATGAGGATTATAAGTGTGAGCATTGGGAAATGACTTTGAGCAGTGCAAGTATTAGAAGGCATCCATAAGTAGAAGTATTGTGAAAGTATTGTAAAATATATTTGGTGATATAAACGAAATGAGAAAAAGTCTTTACATATGAAACTAGTACATTGATTTAAACATTATTTTGGTATGATAAACTTGATAAGAGTGTAATTATGAGTTTTAAAAAACATCATGTAGTGTATACTTGTTTTCTTTTAGTACTAAATATAGTTTATTGATAAGTGTTTTAAAAGCATAATGTAGTGTACACAGGATACTTTTTGTGGTAAATATAATTTAATAATTTTTTTAAAGGCATAATGAAGAGTAATTGTCCCGGATTATGTTTTTTTTCTGTTTGGATTTTGGATTTTTTTTCGGGGGGGGGGGGGGGGGGTGAGGGGGGGGGGAGAGGTGGTAAAGATAGGATTCTTTTTTTTTTACTGCGGATGATTCACGTTGTATGTCTAATGTCAAGAATCAGGGCTGAGAACCTGATTCCTCGGACTAGAGAGACGCCTGACAGGTCAGTCGGTCGGTGCCAGACGAACCAATGCCATCCGTTGACGTCAGTTAGTCCTACTGTATTGAAACATCCCGCAGACGTCCCGCCGTGACGCCGTCTGCTTCAGCCGCCCGCCCACGGTGTACTTTACCCTGTTTCCCGCCTTCAACGTCCGCCATCTTAGGCTAAACTAACCACGTGACCGTTTTCAATTACGTATGCGAAATAAATATATATTGATCGTCGATATTTCTACGTCAAAAACATCAACTTGTCGTATATAAATATACAGTGTTTCTTCCAGACTTTTTTCTCCGGGGGGGGGGGGGGCACTTGACACTTTCGGGGGTGTGGACTAAAATTTTCGGGGGGGGGGGGGGTGGTTAAAAGTATATATTTTCTATATAAATTCCATTTTGTTCGTGGGGGGGGGGGGGCGGTAGACTTTTATTGGGGGGACTACGTCCCTCCCCCCCCCCCCCCCCCGAAGAGATGCCTGGTAGAAACTCTCTCTCTCTCTCTCTCTCTCTCTCTCTCTCTATATATATATATATATATATATATATATATATATATATATATATATATATATATATATATTCACATAAATATATTCACATCCATTTTAATAATATTTCCATAAACATAGAGAGTGTATGTTTGAGTACGTGTACGAACGCATGTCTATCTAAGTATGTCTGCTTGTTTAAACCTCTCTCTGTGTATATAGATCTATGTATGTTTGTTCCGCTGTAAATTACACTGATTTGACTTTCAGTTTTTGTGTAACCCGTTATTTCGTCCCAATTATCGCCAACAAACTACATCGAGTAAATACATGTATGTGAGTACGAACCCGACTATTTTACTAGTTTCTCGTACGTATTGATGTGTGTTATTTTTAGCCCTGCTTCGTATTGAACCGTCAAACATACTATTAGCTTACTTTGAGCGCTTAAGAAGCGCAGGTGAAATACTTACGATAGTTGAGAAATCGCGAGGCAAAACAAAACTTTAGATATTGTTAATTCGGTAAAGTCCATTACATTACGCATAGGATTAGAGGTGTTTAAAAATAGTGGTGACTATTGATTGGTGCTATAAAAAAAAAGAAAATATTTTGAAATGAGTTTTATTTTGTCGCTTAGATTTAAACAGGATAAAGTAAAGATTGGTAAATTGGGAACTATATTTTTCTGCGGATATTGAATTGCGTGGATGTAATGCAAGAATGGAAAGTAGGCTGCTGTTGTTTATTTTGTTATTTTTGTTGTTGTGTGGGTTTGGATCGACTTTTGGGTTGTGAAATGGCACCAGGTGTGGTGGTAATTCATGTGGGTTGTTCGGTTTCTTTCAGGCAAGTTTTTCAGGGCACGTCCACCGCATCTACACATTTGATAATCGCCCCACCCGTAATCCAAAAGAAAGAAATCTAAACAAAATTTAGTGTTTAACGTTAACCATTCTTATAACTGACCTCACCCCCCCCCCCCCCCCCCCTCCACTTTCCTCCCCCAGCTGAAAATTTAAAAAAAAACCTGAATATAGGGGATTAGAAGTATGCAATGCAGCAGTATGTGTTTTGGGTTGGTGTGGCTATGTGGTAGTACTTTGATATGTTGCATTTATGTGGCTGAAATATGTGCATGTGTACTGTGGCTGTAGGTTGTGTAAAGCGGTGGTGTGGTTATGTTGATGTATGGTTATAGAGTTCTAGGACTGTGTGGCTGTTTTGTCGAGTGGATGTGTGGTGTATTTAGTGTTAGGGTTGTGGGGGGTGTGGTTGTGTAATGTGATGTGATTGTGTGATGTGTGGTGTGATTGTGAAGTGTGTTATTGTGGTGCGGTTGTGTGATGTGGTGTGGTTGTTGGTGTGATTGTGTAGCGTGTTAGTATGTTGCGGTAGTATTGAATTTTGGTGTGATTTTGTAGAATGAGTAGTGTTTGTGGTAATGTGATTTGGTGTGGTGCTGTGTGGTGTTTAGTCGTGTGATTGTGTCGTGTGGTGTGGTGTGGTCATATGATATAGTGTGGTATGTGTGGTGGTGTGTGGTAGTGTGTGGTGGTGTGTGGTGGTGTGTGACTGTACCCAGCTCCGAGCTAGGGTCAACAAAGTAAAGATCAATACATCATCCCCTAGATCGCCGGCTGCCGGTCAAATTGCCCAAGTGAACCGGACCTGCCGGCAGACGAGGCGCCGATCAAACGACTAATCTCATAATATGACGAGCAGGCGTAGGGCTATTATTTTCTCACTCTACTCGTTATGACTCACTTCTGCTAGTCATATGAATCATTCTCCGCTCCGACCTGCCTCCGGTTCTACTCGACTTACGGAAATTTGGTCCGGATTTTTTTTGTTTACATCCACTCGATTGCCAGATTTTTCCATTAATGCAAGCCGAGTACTTTAATAATTAAATTGGCCGTAGTCGTTATGTTAAATATTTTGGTCAAATACTCCGTCGATTTCTATTACAATTTTTAATGACTAAATTATTCTGCGACAATGTTTTGATGGACTTACGCTTAAGTGACTTCTTTTTTATCCTGGGACTTTTTATCCCGGGGTAAAAAAAAAAAAAAAAAAAAAAAACGGATTTTTAGTCAATATGACTATAACTGAAAACGACGGGGTCTTCTGCTTGGTAAAATCAAACATTGTATGACTTCATTCAGTTTGAAGCCCCGCTTAGTTTTATACGAAGCGGAAAAGTCCTTGTTTGTTTCTCTCGAATTATTTTTTTTTTAATAACCAGAAAACTTTATCAAGCCACAATCTAAAGAAAAACATCCGAAAAAATTGAATATAAATCAACTCTGGGAATTAGATAAATAGCTGATATTGTTTTTTTCTTTCTAATAAACATTAAGTTGTGAGCCATTAGCGCAGTATTTTATTACTAATTATTATAAATAATCATCTATTGCCATTAACAAAACTAGATAATAACAGCGTGTCGTTAAAGAGCTATTAATCCACTGCTCATCATGGCTTTTGCGAACAATCGCATAATCAATAAAAACAACAGCAATACACATTCGCCATGAGTCACGTTCATGACCTAAGTAAAGTTCATACATATATATATATATATATATATATATATATATATATATATATATATATATATATATATATATATATATATGACCAGAAAATGTGCGCAATTGAAAAATGCGCAACCGAAGGCGGCGTACAGAAAGTGCGTAAGTGCGCATATAAATTTATTTAAAAACGATAATTCAAAGACATTAGCAAAGAATGACCACTTGTCAAATCTAGAACAATAAAACATCTTTCCGCAAAAAGTGACCAAATGCAAGTTTATAAGTATAATGAGTGTGCGTGCTTTGGTGTATTTCTCTGTTGCGCGTTTTTGCGAACTTTACATGTGCATAAATGTATATATTATTATATTCAAAAAGCCATATATATATATATATATATATATATATATATATATATATATATATATATATATATATATATATATATATATATATATATACATATATATGCTTTTGGTCGATTGATGTACAGGAAATGTAAAGGATTTAGTTGAACTCCTATGAAAGCCACGTCTGCCCACATATCGAATGAGTCTTTTATCGACCAACAGATGACCTTACATAAACCTAATCCCATCGGTTGCCCGTCTATCGACCTTGACCTCTCGTGTGAGTGCGTTATCGTTTGCCACGACGGCCGACGGAGAGAGAGAAAAAAATGCAGCGGCCTTTGTACGAGAGTAATAAAATGAACACGCGTGCATTTGTTTTGAGTGAGTGGATAAAAGTTAATGTTGTATTTATTTATTTTATTATTATTTCTTTTTTTTTTTTGGTTTGCGTAGATCACACTTGTAAGAGTTGAGTTAAATCTTACACCCAAGGGAGACGACCTAACTCTGTATAAGGACACGGTAGATATTGTAACAGTATATCATCGCTTTGTGTTGTGTTCGCTTGGTTGTTGTATCGGTAGTGGGGGGGGGGGGGGGAGGGAGGCTCGGTTGCCGGGGGTCACGGTGACATGGCTGTTTATGCTGTGATCTAGAATATTCTCCAACTAAATTACAAGCTTTTATAAAAAAAATATTTCATTTTATATTTTATTTCATTTTCTGTTTAGCAAAGTGGTGCATTATATATGCAGTACATGAAAATGGCTAGTAAGATGGAAATCTATGGCGTAGGAGGGGGTTTTGGGTCTTTTCTGCGGGGGCGAAGGTTGGTTTACAATGCATAGAAGATAGCAAGGGGCTACAATGCAGAAGGTAGTTAGGAGGAAACGATTCATTAGAATAATATATATTGTTTAAAGGGCTTCGTGTGTAGTATCTTAGTATCTGTCTTTTTTTTTTGTAACTTGCTTGACTAACGTTCAGTCAAAGTCTGGCGCCATCACAAAACAGAGAAAACACTCAAGGAGTTATATCCAACAATGCTGTACTTTGCATTGACTGCGGCATGAGAGGGGGGGGGGGGGCTACTATAGTAGTGGAGGAACTTCCAATGGCAACAGGTGAAGTAGAGTTCACCTATTGCTCGTTGCTGTCACCCGTTTCTGTGACCTCGGCATATGGAGGGATAGTGTACTCAGCCGCCGTTACTTTCCTGGGTGGGACTTGAACCCCTCTTTACCCCATTCTAAACAGGGCCTAGTTCTTACAAAAGGAGTGATCTTTGTTGATCTAAACTCTCTGGCCAGTTGTATTCGGCTGGGTAGTGGCCTTAACGGCAACTTACCACTTGCCGAATCCTACCCCTCGGAAACTAACCCTCGGAAACTCTGTGAATGATGAAAGGGTCAAAGAATAACGGATATTAAGTTTCCTTCTAAGGACAAAAAGCTTGAGTTGATCCACTCGTCCGCTTACCTCCGCCAACAATCGTTGTTGTGATGTATGACATATGGTCACGTTGTTGTTATATTGTAGGGTCACGTTGTGTTATATCGTCGAGATCACGTTGCTGTGGTGTATCACATATGGTCACGTTGTTATTATATTGCAGGATCGCGTTGTGTTATATCGGCCAGATCACGTTGTTGTGATGTATCACATATGGTCACGTTGTTGTTATATTGTAGGGTCACGTTGTGTTATATCGGCAAGATCACGTCGTTGTGATGTATCACATATGGTCACGTTGTTATTATATTGCAGGATCGCGTTGTGTTATATCGGCCAGATCACGTTGTTGTGATGTATCACATATGGTCACGCTGTTGTTATATTGTAGGATATCTTTGTGCTATATCGACAGGATCACGTTGCTGTGTTGTATCGGCGAGATCACGTTGATGTGGTGTATCACATATGGTCACGCTGTTATTATATTGTAGGATCGCAGCGTGCTATATCGGCGAGATCACGTTGTGATACATCCACAGGATCACGTTGCTGTGTTGTATCGGCGAGATTACGTTGCTATATTGTATCGGCGCGATCACGTTGATGTGTTGTATTGGCGAGATCACGTTGCTGTGTTGTATCGGCGAGATCACGTTACTATATTGTATCGGCGAGATCACGTTGATGTGTTGGTAGAATCACACTTTGCTATACTGTAGATGAACAACCTTGTTAAATGGAACTTTTTTCCCAACACGCAAACCCTCGTGCTGTAGTTAATCTAGAATTTCTCTCCCCTTTTTTCCCCATTAAGGCAAGCCTTCTCAGCAAACTTGTCTAGACATTAAATTGATTCGAACCCATTTGGAAGTATTACAGCGTCAATAAATAACTTTCAATTCGACAAAAATACCATGAAAATTATATTTTTATTTTAATATTATTGCTGTGGTGTTCGTATTAAATCTAAATCTAGATGAATGTTATTTCTAAAACGTCGGTTCAGCAAATTTCTCCGCCATACTGTTTTAACAAAATCTAGTTGGGTTTGTCGTTTTGTTTTCTTGTTATGTTGATGTACGTTATTCTTGTCGTTTTATTTTAGTTAGTTTAACTTATAATTCTCAACTTTGTGTTTTTGTTACATGATCTTCGGTTATTTTTGTCGCTTACGTTTCTGTTTAGCTTTTAAAGAAACTGATGTGACCGTTTGACTAACATTGTCTTTAGATCCAGTGGCGTCACACGGTGTCACACGGTGCTGTAATTGAGGCTGTCACCCACCCCTCTCCCCACCCCTCTACAACAATTTTTCATTTTCGGTTTCTTCATCCGTCTATCCTCTTACTTTATTATTTTTACGAAATAAATCATTGTTCTGACAGTGCACTTTACAATTTTTAAATTTAATGTCATCGTGCCCCATACGCCCACCGTCCTCCCCCCATTACCCCACCTTGTAACGCCACTGCTTCGACCAACTTCTAATACAACATCCCCCTCTATAATGAAGCTCTCTATGTCTATGCAAACATTGACAGACATTCAGCACTAGAACAGAAATCACCATAGCTTTGTAGAATATTACGAACAGTTTCTAACTTTTTTTGATTACGCTAGTGTTAGATCTAGTTCATGTCGAATCGCTGTCTATTTTAAAATGATCCGTTACGAATCCGACAAACTGAGTTAATGAAAATCTATGTTTATTTTAGTTTTAATATAACTTTCATAACGGTTGTTGTGTTGAAATATGTAGGTTATATTTCAATGTAACCAGATAAGTAACAGTGCTGTTCAGAATTCGATACATTAGATCGTAATGTAATGTCATGGCAACAGGTTAACATTAAATACAGTACAACGGGAGACCTAATGTTATACAACGTTTTTGGTATGGAGGGGGGTTGGGGGGTAACGTGATATTATAGGACTAGGAAATATTTTGGTATTAATAGTAAGTAGGGGGGGTGAGAAGATCTTGGTGCTCATATTAAGAAAGATGATGAGAAGATCTTGGTGCTTATGTTATGAAACATGATTGGAAGATCTTGTTGCCCATAGTTAGAAAGATCGAATGGAAGATCTTGGTACTAGAGGCCAGTATTTCATGAATATATTTCTAATACCTAGAGAAGATCTTTTATAGCTTCTATCGAAATATTTTTAAACGCGCATTGGAGTTGTTAAGTAAAAATTGTAAGTTTAAGGAATTTAAAATAAACAAAATAAACTTTTCTCCGTATAAGATATTAATAATTTACTCATTTAATTAACTTAGTCGACTCTTATTTCATATTTATTTTAATAAGTTAATTATTTTATCATTTAAATTTACCATTCAATACTTATTTCAACAAATTTTTGTACTGTCTCTCGGCTACAGTAAATTGATACGAATTATTATTTAACCTCCCGGTTGTGCGCCGAATATCATGAAATGGGTAACTTTCAACGATTAATTTCCAACACACCCTGTGGCACATTGCCCAGTACTAGGACACCGCCCGTCAGGCGTATGTCAACAGTCATCAATTAATTAAACACGGGCCACTTCAAACGTTGTCAGGTATATCGTCAATATCGATGCGAATTCGCTTCTGTTCATTATTTGTAAGGGGCGGTAACTAATGCAACTTTCTTTTTATCTCGATCTAGTCCATTTAACTCAAGTATTTGCATTTTGTAACCATATATATATATATATATATATATATATATATATATATATATATATATATATATATATACACACAATGTAATTAATTTCTGCTGTGGGTCGCGGAAATTTTATTCATTGAAAAATGAAAATGTGCTGACGCACAAAATATTAATACCCTCTAAAAAAATATTGTGAATTTTCTATGGCGAGCCAGACATGGTTTAATGGAGGCTTGGCACGCGTTGTTAGGGACGTATTAAAGACTCGACACGCAACTGAGAATTATATTAGATAAATAAGAGGGGGAGTTATTTTTTTTTACAATTGGCATTAGATGTACTTGAATGATTTCATAAGAGGATTAGCGCGGTGTGTGGGATTGGAGGGATTTATGGGATTATAGATAAATGCTTAAACTTGGGGGGATTAATTGTATGTATATGTGAGTGTGTGAAAGAGAGAGTATGTGTGTATATGAGAAAGTGTGTGTGTGTGTTCTTGCGTGAGGTCAGCTGCGTGTTATAGGTTGATCCGAGTGTAGGTTCGTATTGCTTTTATCTACCTATAAAAGTCTTTAAACATTAGGTCAAACTTGATGTCACCCTGAAGTTTCATGGTTCCTTTCTTTTGTTACAGAAAATGAGTTGTTTTTTTATGGTAAATATAGGTTTACTGGTTTTGGAACACAAATATCTCATAGATTTACTTTAAAGTAGTATCCTTTTACCTATATTATCGTTAAAGATATCCATTTTTTTATTAACGTTGTTATATGTCACATAGTATTTTTTTTTGTTAGATTTTTAGTTTGTTTGTTTCTTGTTTTTTGAGGTGTTGGAAGGTAAAGTGTACAGTTAGTTTTAAACTAGTTTTTTTAATTTATTATTTTTTTTCTTTTAAACTCTATTATAAACTAAAGTAAAACAAGACACTTTGAATCTGATCCCCACCCTTAAGCACATCCCTAGGCCTACTTTAAGATACTATTTCCACATATCTTAACTTTACAGTAAAAATAAAAACCCTGAACTTCTGCAAAAACGCCGAAACAAAAATACTTTTTTTAGGCTCAGTTTGTCGACATTAAACAAACACACATACAAAGCCACCAGCACTCCGCCCCCACCCCCATCAACCTATTCTACCCCCATCTCATTTTCTCAATTTTCCTTTCATTTTCCTGACATGCTAATCTATTTCCCCCAAAATCTGGAAAATGCCAAACCCCTTGTATCGTGAACCAGAGTTTCGGGTGATCAACTAGTTTCCCTGCCAGAAAGTATTAGCTGGGACGATGCGTTTTTTAAGAGGAAAAATTCTGGCCAAACGAAATTCTTCGCGGAATAATACTAACCTAGGACCGATAACTCTGAAATAAATACAATTATGAAACGCTTTGCTAAATTTGTTTTGTGGAGTCGTCTTGGTTACTCCACGACAAAAGTTTACATGTAAGTTAAAGGTGGAGAGGCCTAATTAATATTTTTATTTTAGTACTACAATAAATTATTTTAAAGTTAAATTCTGTCTATAGTCAATTCAAAAAACATTTACCGGAATTGTTTGTAATCTGGCGAATATTAATTTATTGGAAAGTAATTGTATTCTTCATTATAACTGTTAGACATACTTTGCTCTCTAAATTAAAATTTTCAAGTTAAAATTTATACGATTAGTATTATAACCATATGCTACAGTATCTGATATTTATAAATAAAATTGTACGGTATTCAACATACAATGTAGAAAGCTTTTCTGTCGTTGAAGCAGTAAAAAAAAAATGTTCTCCACAGTCCACGATACCAAAACAAACCAACCCCTACAACCGTTTATTACTGTAGTCATGGCAACCTAAAAAACGACTTGTTTGCTTTTCTAATTTATTATATCATAAAGCTTCTCTCACAGTCGCGGTTAATTTTTTTACCCGTCGCCTTTGTAAACACACTTCAGTGAAAATCGATATCAGTGAAAATTGACTTTTTTGTCAATACAGACTACTATCAAAATTGACTTTTAACAAAACTGACTTTTGACAAAATGGTATTCTAACAAAATTGCCTCCATTCAAGATTGACTTATGTAAATACCGACTTCTATGAAAATCCACTTCTGTCAAAATGGAGATATGTTAAAAAATGACTTATGACAAAATTGACTTCTATAAAGTTGATTTCTTTGAAAATTAACATCTGTGAAAATTAACGTATGTTGAAAAGATTATTCTGACTTCTGTAAAAATTAACTTTTGTAAAAAAAATTATGGAAAAATTAATCTTTTTTTCAAAATTGAACCTTGAGAATAGGCTTGTGTGAAAATTAACTTTTGTAAAAAAAAAATAATAATAACATATAAAAAATAAACTTTTGTCGAAATGGAACCATGAAAATAGACTCGTTTAAAAATAAACGTTTGTAAAAAAAAAAAAAAATAAAGAAAATAACTTGTATAAAAAAATCATCTTTTGTCGAAATGGAACCAAGAAAACAGATTTTTAAACTGCTAACTAGAGCGTTGGCCCTACACACGCCATTGATACACGAAATGGTTTGGCTGTGAAAGAAGCCACTAAAAATTTTTTTTGACAATTTGGCTCAGGTAATTGTTTTCACTTTGTGTTTTTATAGAAGCGACGCTATGCGCCAATGGCTTTGTTTTCATTAAGTTAGTCAAGAGCTTGAGTAAACAGCTTCTTACTATACACTCAGGCTAGCTAGAATTCTAAAAGTTTTACTCAACTATCTGATTTCCCCCCACCCCCACCCTACCACAGTAGGGGTGGGGGTGGGGGGAAATTCATCATTCATCATTGAATTCAAATATAATACGCCATAATATCAGCCTGCACGATTATCATTATTAAAGACTGTATTTCATCCCTCAAAAGTATAAGTAAGGTTTTGCAAAACGGTATTTTGAGTACAAAACAAATGTCTACTTTTATTTTCACTTCACTTGCATATATTGGTAACCACGGTCCGTTTTATCTTTCTCCATCTAACTTAACAATCTAATAAAACGTAAGATTAATGCACCATTTTTTTCACATTTTAAAGAAATAAGTCGCTTAACATATTGAAAACAGCAGAATGTATTAGTTCACAGAGCCGATTTTATTCATTCTTAGAGCCGAATTTCCTGCCACTGATCACAGTGATTACCTCCCCGTATGTAACATGTAGATTTATGCAGATAATGAATTCCGCAGCCGATTGCTTAAACCCGAACAAATGTAAACTCTGGTTAACCTTAGCCTAAACAGTTTTGTGAATAATAGAGACAGCAATATATATGCAGATTACAACGGCAGATATATATATATATATATATATATATATATATATATATATATATATATATATATATATTTATATATATATATATATAATATATGTGTGTGTGTGTATGTATGTATGTATTTATTTGTGTGTATCTTATTTATGCATACAAACACACACACACACACACACACACACCCACACACACACACACACACACATATATATATATATATATATATATATATATATATATATATATATATATATATATATATATATATATATATATACTGGTTTGTCTTGGCGAAGAATTGCTTAATGCCTGTGTTGAATGGATTTCTTGAAGCAGACCCTGGCAGCCTCTCATCCATACGTAAATCGAACACGAAGAGCAGGGCCGAAACAAAATGACGACAATAATGGGAGTCCCCTGACGCCCCCACGCCCCCCCTCCAGCCCATTAAGACTCCCTGAAGGATCTCCCCTCTGCCAAATTAAGAATCATTGCCTTCTTTTTTTCTTCTTTTCCTTGGCGTAAATGTCGCTATCTACATTTGTTGTTTTTGTGTATGTGTTGGGTGGGTTTGTTTTTAAACGCCAGGTTTTTTTGTAAGACAAATCGTTGAGGTTAAAAAAAAAATCTAAAAGAAGGCCAGATGTAAATACATTTAAGATGTGTGAAAAGTGTTTTAGTTTTGAAATAGGATTTTTGGTTTTTATCCGTATGTGAGACTTATTTTATCGTGTTGTGTTTGTTTATCTGTTTGTATGTGTTTATATGTATGTGATTATTTTACAATGTATTAATGCCGCTATGTTGTCCTTGTGTGATTGTTATTGAAGTGTTACGTGTTTCCGTGTGTGCTTGTGTGTATGCTCGTATTTTTGTGTTCGATATCAAAGTGTGTCTGTGTGTGTTTGTGTTTAAGTGTATGTAAGCCGGTGTTTAAAAGGTCTGACTACAGCTCCGACTACGGCTATGACTACGGCTCTTTCATGAATGCAAGTCCCTGTGAATGATCTATGATGTGTGTTGGGGAATGGACGATAGTCAAGTCCCCGTGAATTATCTACTGTATGTGTTGGGGAATGGGCTAAGGTCAAGTCCCTGTCAATGATCTATGGTGTGTGTTGGGGAATGGGCTAATGTCAATCCCCTGTCAATGATCTATGGTGTAATTTGGGGACTGGGCAATGGTCAAGTCCCTATGAATGATCTATGGTGTGTGTTGGGGAATGGGCTAAGGTCAATCCCCCTGTGAATGATATTGAGGTGTGTTGGGGAATGGTCTAAGGTAAATCCCCTGTGAATGATCTATGGTGTGTGTTGGGGAATAGGCTAAGGTAAATCCCCCGTGAATAACCTACGATGTGTGTTGGGGAATGGACGATGTGCTGTGTTCGAAGTATCTTGTATCATCAGCCAGTGTTTACTGGCGTGTTGTGATCAGTGTGTCGGATGGTCACTGTGTTTGAGGATCATTGTGTTGGATGGGTTGATGTGTGGGTGATGGTGTGTGTGTGCGTGTTTGAGGATCATTGTGGCGGATGGGTTGATGTGTGGGTGATGGTGTGTGTGTGCGTGTTTGAGGATCATTGTGGCGGATGGGTTGATGTGTGGGTGATGGTATGTGTGTGTGCGTGTTTGAGGTTCTTTGTGTTGGATGGGTTGATGTGTGGGTGATGGTGTGTGTGTGCGTGTTTGAGGTTCTTTGAGTTGGATGGGTTGATGTGTGTGTGATGGTGTGTGTGTGTGTGCGTGTTTGAGGATCTTTGTGTTGGATGGGTTGATGTGTAGGTGATGGTGTGTGTGTGCGTGTTTGAGGTTCTTTGTGTTGGATGGGTTGATGTGTGGGTGATGGTATGTGTGTGTGTGTGCGTGTTTGAGGATAATTGTGGCAGATGGGTTGATGTGTAGGTGATGGTGTGTGTGTGCGTGTTTGAGGATCTTTGTTTTGGATGGGTTGATTTGTGGGTGATGGTATGTGTGTGTGTGTGCGTGTTTGAGGTTCTTTGTGTTGGATGGGTTGATGTGTGTGTGATGGTGTGTGTGCGTGTTTGAGGATCTTTGTGTTGGATGGGTTAATGTGTGGGTGATGGCATGTGTGTGTGTGCGTGTTTGAGGTTCTTTGTGTTGGATGGGTTGATGTGTGTGTGAGTCGAATTTTCTAGTAGCATGATAGCATATAATTTTACCCATCATATTAAAACAGTTATCAAGAATAATTTAAATTACAATTATACTAGAAAATCTTATTTTGGTGTTTATTAATTTCTTTACTAATTACGACATTTTAACTCTATGGGGGTTATGGGTCACTTACTTTCTTATAAAAGGGGGTCTCCACGCGAAAAAGTTTGGGAACCCAGAATATATACGTAATAAGAACGACTAGATTCAAGTTTAATTTGCTCAGACCAGACATTTGAATTAATAGGTTACTGTATGTAATTGTTAGTTAGAAATCAGTGAGTGGGGAAATAAGGAGGTGGAGAGGATTGAAACTCGACATAGGATTAGTGATTATTAATTAAGGTAGATGATTTGATATTTATATTAAATAACTTTGGAATTAAAATAATCAGATTAATGAAGTGATAAGGCTTTATAAAAGAGTAATAGATCATTCTTGAAGTAACGTTTATTGAATATTTTCTATTTATATATATAAGTACAGTCATTATAAACGGTAATAGTTTTCTATTTAAACTATTATTAAGCAATAATCAAAAACTTTATTAAATATAAAAACAAGTAAACGTTCTATATTGCGTTTTTTATTCTATCTGCAACTATACATTAAAAAGTAGAATTTTACTTTACAGTGTAATAACTTAATTTTTAACAATTTTTAGGAACATTGGTTTGTGTTATTTCCCTTGACATTTTATCTATCTAAATGGGAAGTAACGTATACATAAATTAGAATTCAATATAATTATTAAAATGTGCATAAAAAGGGTTAAAAATTAGGATATTATATTGAATATTGAATATCTATTGGTCAATGAACATATATTTTTAAAATTTAAGTTTGTTATTTGCACAACATGCATGACATTTTTGCTCCAGTTGGAGAATATATTTTTTTACAAGTAAACTGCGCTGGTAGTAGGACTCCACTTAAAACTCCAGTAGGAATCACAACTTACCCAAACGTAAATATTATTTTATAAATCAGCCCATTCCCCTCCCCGAAAAAAAACTGACAGGCTGGATTCACCTATGCAGTGTTTCTTTCAGACTTTTTTTTGGTGGGGGGGGGGGGGCACTTGCAATTTTCGGGGTCGTGGGGGCGGTCAGTGTTAAAAGTATATGTTTTCTATATAAATTCCATTTCGTTCGGGGGACGGTAGACTCCCCCCCCCCCCCCCGAAGAGATGCCTGGAAGAAACTCTGCACCTATGCAGCTAACTATGACTTCAAGGTTTCATCTCTCCTGGCTCTACCAGCCTAGTTTAGGGGGTGGGGGAGGGGGTCGGGGTCAACCAATACACGCCCTTTTGAGTGTGTCAAAAAAGGAAAAGGGGAGATCAATAGCTCATCCCAGTTTGACTTACACCACCACTCGTTACCCACATTGTGTGACTACAAGTAAAGTTTCAGGAACTTTAATATGACAACAAGTTAAATATGACAAGTCAAGTTTCAGGGGACTTAAATACGACAACAAGTAAAGTTTCAGGGACTCAAATAAGACTACAAGTAAAGTTTCAGGGACTTTAATATGACAAGTCAAGTTTCAGGGACTTAAATTCCATTCCTTTTTTAACTTTTAAAAAAATTACTTTTACTTAATCGAAAGACATTTCTTTTAGTTATTGGAATTCAAAGTTTCTAAGTATTTCTTGTTAGATCGACTTGAAATTATTGTGTGCTGTTGGTCTGTTGTCTGAATCCGTTATTTTTATCTTATACACTCTGGCAATAAATGAATCGCAGTTCTAATGTTAAGTATTTGGGATACTCATACTTAACCCAAAGTAACCATGTATTGAATGATATTCGAACTTCGGTTGTTTGAAAATAACCGACTGGCTAATGTTGTAGTCACCTACCAACCTCGGGTTGTCACGGAAAGGCCTGCGAACATTAGGTAGTGACTCTACTATCGTAGTACAGGATAAGCAGTGACTCCACTATCGTAGTACAGGATAAGTAGTGACTCCACTAATAGTAATAGATGGGTAGTGACTCTACTAATAGTTCCAGATGTGTTTCTGGCTCTATTTTGGTACCAGATGGGTAGTGACTCCATTATTAGTATTAGATGAGTAGTGACTCCACTAACAGTACCAGATGAGTAATGACTCCACTATCATAGTACCAGATGTGTAGTGACTCCACTAATAGTTCCAGATGTGTTTCTGACTCTATTTTGGTACCAGATGGGTAGTGACTCCATTATTAGTATTAGATCAGTAGTGACTACACTATTAGTACCAGATTAGTAGTGACTTCACTAACATTACCAGATAGGAAAGTGACTCCACTAATAGTACCAGATGAGTAGTGACTCCACTTTTAGTACCAGATTAGTAGTGAGTCCACTAATAGTATCAGATGGATAGTAACTCCACTAATACCAGATGAGTTGTGACTCCACTAACAGTACCAGATGTGTTTCTGACTCTAGGTACCAGATGAGTTGTGACTCCACTAACAGTACCAGATGTGTTTCTGACTCTAGGTACCAGATGAGTAGTGACTCTACTAACAGTACCAGAAGGGTCGTGACTCAACTAATACCCTCGCTCGAAACGAGATTACGATCTTTAATAAAGCCACGATACAGCCGAGGATCGATACCAACGCTCAATTTCTGATTACTATCGGTTGACATCCACTTTACAAGTATCTTTCCCGAGCCGCCGATTCAATCTATTTCCACATCGGGGTGAAGGTTCTCTCCCCTTGTGTAGAGTTGTCGTTCTTTGCCCGCTCGGTGGTTATGATGGTGGTTTTTATTAGCCCTTACTGTCGGGTGGGTTTTAATATTCCCACCCTCTGGGTGACGTGGGTTTGTCGAGAGGTGGGGTGTGGTCATCAGATAAATGGGTGCTGTGAGAGGAAGTGTGCTGACGATGTATGGAAATTTGGGGGACGACATATTTGTGCGGGCGATAAAGAAAGTTCATGTATGTGATTGGGGGGTTTGAAAATGTTTACCTGAATTGCAGTAAAAAGAATTTTCGATTCTGTTATTTAAAGTTAGATTTTTCGTTAGTTAAAATACATGGTATTGGCGTTATTTTGTGTTTGGTTAGGCGTAATTGAGTGGTCTGTTGGTAATTAGTAATTAGGTAATTAATTGCCGTTCGGGTGATGAAGGAAAGGAAAAGACTGGCTAGATTTAGTTAGGTGATTGGTAGTTGAATGTAGGAAGATAATGTGTGGTCGTTCAAACTCCGATTAGTACGTTTTCGAGTAGGGAATAGTAGGTGAATAGTGACCCGAAATTGTATTGGGAAAATGGGTTTTAAAAAATGACCGGTGGACGTAACGGGGTGGGTGATATACAAGAGACAGGTAGGTGTATGGGGTCGGAGATGGAGATTTGTTGAAGACTGTCTTGTGTTGGTCACTGGTGGAGGTTGGGCCTAGCGATTAGAAACATGAAGAGAGCAGCTTTGATGGTTGGTGTTTCTGGATGGTTAAGTATGTGTGTGGGTGTATGTGTATGGGTGTGTGTTGCTGTGAATATGAAGATTATTTGACTTGCGTGGATAGGGGACGTTGATTAAAACATTATTGGTTGGGGATGCTGTGGGGGGTGGTGTGGATTTAACAACATGCAAAACGTGGGTGGGGTTATGGTTTAGACATATAGGGGCTATTAGATAAATATGGGAGGTAGTAAAACACGTTGACATATTGTAGGTTGATATGGGAGGTTATAAGTCGTTTGGTCACTCTCTAATTTGATATGGGAGGTAATAAAGTTCTGATGATACTCTACCTAATTTAAACATTTAAAAAAACCATCAAAATCTTTAACCATTTATCGCTTTACCTCTTTTAAGTTATATTTTTATGTCATAAACTGTGGGTTTTTTTTTTTAGATTACACCTAATTAGCTAATCTTTCTGAGTCATTAATTTTAATATTATCATCCTATTAGAAAAAACTTAATTCGCCCGGTTATCAAATAACTGTCCAACTAATTATCTTAATTTAGTGGCGACCATTGTTGATTGAGTGTGAGCTGTGGGATAATATAATTATAACTACCCCAAACATATTTTTAATCAATTTCAACTTGTAAATTTAAATATATTTAGAAAGTTTCCGAAATTGAACATACCTTACAGAAAAATTCTTAGCCAACTAAATTACTGTCTAAATACACACACACACACACACACACACACACAGAAAATGTTTGTAGTATTTCATTAATTCCAATATTCAATTAATAAAAAATCCTATGTTGATACTGTAAGCCCTAGAGATTTAGAAAATTAAATTTCACCGATGATTCGGCGGTCCCCCTATTCGCACGGGTGAGTCACACATTTTTTTTTACCTTAATTTTTTTTTCGCGATGGTTTCTGCGAGCAAATGCGTAAACACTGTATCAATTTACGGCGTCTCTTTCACGCCATTCAGTTTAAGGTGCGAAAAAAAAAATTCCGTTTCCTAAACCGGAAGTGTACGCCGAGGAAAAAAGTTTCGCGGCACCCCGTAATCCGGGCCTCTTTATATTTTCTATTATGAATGCGCTCCCCTGGACATCTATTTTAAGAACGGGGCGCCGGCGAGAACAAAATGGCCGAACAGCACTCAAGTGAAATCAAGCCGGGCGCGTATTGACGCGGGGTGGACGAAATTAATTGAAGTGGTTAGTTGGTGAATGCAAGCTTTTAACGGTGGATCTGATAGCAGGGGAAGATTTCAAGCGAACTCTGGTCTAGTGACAATAGACAATTTTTGTCGTTGTGCCTGTTTTGTTTCAATCGCCGGCCATCGCTTGCCGTGTAGGTGATGTAGGTTATGGAGCTAAATATAGAAGCTTTTAACTGACCCTCTTACTTACAGAAACTGTTGCGTTATACCGTTAAAGTAGAATCAACTGGGGATGGCTGTAAATGGGGAAGATAAAGTGGAGTGAAATTCCCTGATGTGTATCTTTTTTAACCAGTTTAAGCTAGGTACTCAATAGAGCTGAAAGCTCAGGTCTTTCTTTGGAATATTTTTTTTTTTTTTTTTTTTTTTTTTTTGAAAATTGCCGAATACGACAACAGATGCCAATGTAAGAGAAAAGTTAGGTATGTAGGAAATATGCAGTCAAGCCAGGCTTTTTGACAGGGTTTCAATTTGAAATTAAATTCTACATGTTTTATACCATAAACTTGGATACACCAGACTGTTAAACTAACAAGGTAGAATAACAAATTACACCGTGAGAGAATTAAGTAATGGAACAATGACATTGGCGTCGACGTACTGGGCAGCGGGTCGACTCTGACTCCAACTTGTGACTCCTGCTAATCATATATCAGTCTTTAAGTCAACTTTAATTTTAAGTCAGCTTTTTTTCAGTTTACGCTCAGATCTAATCTGGTAATTGACTTCACTAAATCATGAGATTTTTTTATTTCTAATATTATTTTACGTACATTTTATATGTATTTTATTTTTATTTTCTGACTTAGAGTAGGAATAACTTTTCAACGATAACGTATTTTAAATGTCCATTTCATAAAAAGTTTATTAATTTTTTGGTGTATTTTTTTTTAAAATAATTACCGAGTGATGGGTGAAACCTGTGATATCAATTAACATAATTAGCGTTTGTTCACTATAAAAATCTGCCCAAACTGATCATTTTTCGATGATTGTTCAATGTTATGGTTTTTTTCCTCTAGACGTTCAGTGGTTGTTTTTGTTTTGTTTGGTAGAGTTCAGTGGGTTTTTTTGTGTATGAATTTTACTGGGTTTTGTCTTAGTGTGGAGTTCAGTGAGTTTTTTTCTTTGTGTGAATTTTAGTGGGGTTTTTTTTCTTTGTGTGGAGTTCAGTGGGGTTTTTTTGTGGTGGGGTTGAGTGGGTTTTGTCTTAGTGTGGAGTTCAGTGGGTTTTTTCTTTGTGTGAATTTTAGTGGTTTTTTTTTTCTTTGTGTGGAGTTCAGTGGGTTTTTTCTTTGTGTTAATTTTAGTGTGGTTTTTTTTTCTTTGTGTGAAGTTCAGTGGGTTTTTTTTTTCTGTGTGAATTTCAGTGGGTTTTTTCTTTTGTGTGTAATCATTGGTGTTTTTTATGTGTGTGGAGCGTTAACTGTAATTTTGTGTTGTTTTGCGCATGTCCGTAAGATTGAAGAAGATTGAAGGGCGGTGATTGGTGAATATTTGATGCAGCTGAGACCCAGGCTCACGACCTTTGAACTCTCGTATTGATGAGGTGTCCATGACCCCCGTAGCCCTCACGTGATGCGTCACGTGCACTCTCTGGCAAGCCTGACCCGGCGTCACAAAAAGTGTCACATCCCGATCGTGACAAAACGTCACACGTTTTTTTAAAGTACGTTTTCATAAACTTTGTCGCTTGTTTTTTTTTTTATTAATTTAATTTAATTTTCCGTTTAACATTCCGTTGAAATATTTTCAAACATGTCAAAATTGTTTTTAAACATGCACACAATTTTACTTTATATTTTTTTTTATTTACGTTAGCCATGAACTTTGATTGCGGTTGATATTTTTGTTCTGTTTATTATGCATCAAGGATGGAAAAAAAAATTGGATGCTATTTAAAAATGTTTCAATATGTTACTGATGCTTGTTGAAAATGTACTTGCTTTACAATATTGTTGCTCAGCTTCTGTAGTCTTTTTTATAAAAATCTGGATACTATTCTAAAGCGAATACGTAAATACCATTCTATCAATGTTTTTTGATCGTTTGTTCAGCGAACTAAATTGAATGAGATTTTTAAAAATTGAATTAATGGTCATAAATGACGTCACGCTTCTAAAGGGGGATGGTTGGTTTGGATTTATAAGTAAAGGTTTGCTGAGGAAAGCGTGGGAGGGGGTGGGAGGGCTTGTAAAAACTAAACTGTCAACTTTAAGCATGACGTCATATTTTGACAACTACTTAGAAATTTAACAAATGTACGTAATTTGCAATTATTTTTTTAGACATGTTTTTACTGGCAGTAAATATATTAACTATTAACACATATCTCTGCCCAATTTATTTTATTATAATTTTTTTTCACTGTGTTTACTAGTACCTACCGTATGCATAAATATGTTACATTTTTTTTCTTTAATTCATGTTCGTAAAAAAACAAAAATATCAACTATTTTTAAAGACATTTTAATATATATTCAGCAGTACAATATATTCCATTTCGCCATCTGTGTTAATTTTCTTAACCACGTATACATTCTATATTGCTATCGTATGTGTTATTTTAATCACATATACATTCTATATTGCCACTGTATGTTTCGCTATGTTCTATATATAAATTTATATGTATCAATGTATATTAACCTTCGCCCACCCGCAGCCCCCACCCCACGCCTGTACACTCCAATTTGTTTATATGTACATATGACATATGTATGACATATCTCCTTACGCACGGTATAAGCCCTGAATATCTCAACAAATGTTGTAATTATATTATTTTAAAATCCCTATTGTATTAATAATTAACCTATATACACGTATAATATATAATGTGTATGTGTACGTATATATAGATTAAAATATGTATATGAATATGCCCTACTGTGTGGTTCGAATTCATGCCATCACTGCGCATGCGCAGAAATAGAGGTACATCCACCAATCAAGCACTGGATGAAGAAGAGCGTGGAAACTTTGAGCAACCATAAATTCTGTATTGAAAAACAAATTATTTTGTAACACAAAAAATTACCATTGGAATAAAAAAAACTATTTTAAAATATTGTTTTTTTTTTAAATTTGTTTTGTATTGATTGTTGTTATGGTTTAAGATTTTAATTAATCAATTGTTTGAAAGATTGTACAAATGTTACCTTCCTAATCGAGGATTGCTTGTAGGCACAGAAAAATGGTGAAAAATCTAAATTTAAAAAATAATTGCCAGGTACTAATTTAAACTGTGGACTCAACATCCAAAACGAAATGGCGTCTTGACATATCTAATAGGTTAAATGGGTTAAATAGTAACAGTCATCATATTGCTGCCTCTGGCGATAAAGGAATTTTGTTTTAATTAAAAATTATAGTGTATCTTTCATCGTCTACTTTTTCCATTCGTGCTTTATACACAATGGGTAGATGAAGTAGAGTACATCATTTTCAGAGACATCGGCATATATATAGTATGCCCAGCAGACTTTCTTTTCCCTAATGCGAGTTGGGTACCCATCAGAGCTGAGTGGTCTCAGGGACATTCTACCGACTTCCACCCGGATTCGAACTCGAGACTTTCGTGATAGCTGGCTAGCTCTCTCCCGCTAGGCCAAGCCGTCCTTATATATTTCATACACTACACAGTATCAAAGAAATCGTAGGAAAGCTGAACCAAAGTGTATCTTTCATACACTACACAATATCAACGGAAGCGCAGGAAATTGCTAGTTCTTAAATTTAGAATCTTACTAAAAGTTCCCTGACGGTCTATGGGGCAAGTGAAGTAGAGTTCATCTGCTTCTGTGACCTCGGCATATGAAGGAGATAGTGTGGTCAGCACTATGGCCAGCCGCCTTTACTTTCCCAAACATGAGTTAGGTACCCATCAGAGCTGGGTTGACTCATGGACGTTTGACTGAATCGAGCCCGGATTAGAACTCGCTTGTCCACGCCGTCCATATCCTACTAAATTAACTTTTAATGTAATTCAGTAAATGCCAATTCTTAACTGACGAGACAGGTGAAGTAGAGTTAATCATGTGTATGTTTATGATAGTATAGCCAGTGTCCTGATGGGCCCAGCTTCACACCTGGACAGTAGAGTTAGCTCTACAACATCAGCACAGAACCGAACTCTGGACTTTCAGTGAGCAATCACCAGCTCTACCACTTAACCATCTCCACCTTTGCCCAAGTGTGATGAAAAACCAATCTATTTTAAGAACATTCGTTTAACACACATAATCCCCTCAGATTAGCTCTAACCCATATGTCAAATTGACAAAACCATAAATCTTTTTTTTTTGACGAAACAAAAACGGCACAAACCAAAAACTGGTCAATTCAAATCAATGTAACTTTCTTCGTCTAATTAAGTGCTTTTCTAGTTTTTTTAACTTTGGAATTTCACAGAGAATAAATGGTAGAAGAAATTCAAATGCTAAGCCTTCAAATGCCATGTTTGAAGATGGATTATCTTTCCATTCCCTGTTCGGAGTTATCTTCCCCTTCTTTGTAAGGAATAATCTTTCCTTTCTCTGAAGCCGAACACGGACAATGAAGGTTAATTAATTTTTAATACCGGGTTTAAAGGGATAGAATTACACCACAAGAAAGCGTACATTGCTTCAGAACTTAAATTCAGCTACATTGTAATCTGCATTTTCAGAAAGCGCCGTATTTGAAATACTTAAAACTTTGCCTTTAATGATTTTTTAAAAATATCCTGCTTTCGTCGAGTAGGCCTATATTATTTAAAATTTTCTTTAGGTATTTATAATAATAGGGGACGGCGTGGTCAGATGGTAGAGCATACGTCTGCTAACATGAAGGAATCGAGTTCAAATCCAGAGCTCAAGTTGGTTGGAGTCCACCCAGCCCTAATGCATGCTGGACACACTAGCCCCGCGTATGCCGACGTCAGGAAAGAAACAGAGAAACACTACCTCATCTGCTTTCTCTGTCTTTGGCATAAATGGAAAAAATAATAGATAATATTTATGATATATATTAATCGTATATACATAATTTCTTAATTGAAGTTTTCCGAAAAAAAAAACTCGCAATTTTTAACAAATGCCTACTAGTTAAATAACCATTAACCAGTGTCCGAATGACGTATAGCCATAGGTTAAATTCGTTTGAAGCCGGGGGTTACAATTTTGACAGGTGTGTGTGAAAAGGTGATGAAACGGCAGGTAACTTTAGTGGGAAATTATAAAAAGCGATAAATGTCGTGGTAAATTACTGTAGATGGGCCGTTGTTGTTTTAATCAGGGGCGTCGCTGTGGTGGTAGAGTGGCCCCTAGGGCTGTTTGTACATTTACCCAGGGGCGTCGCTGTGGGGGTAGAGTGGCGAACCTTTATCCAGGGGCGTCCCTGTGATGGGTAGAGTGACCACTGGGGCTGTTTGTACATTTACCCAGGGGCGTCGCTGTGGGGGTAGAGTGGCGAACCTTTATCCAGGGGCGTCCCTGTGATGGGTAGAGTGACCACTGGGGCTGTTTGTACATTTATCCAGGGGCGTCGCTGTGGGGGTAGAGTGGCGAACCTTTATCCAGGGGCGTCCCTGTGATGGGTAGAGTGACCACTGGGGCTGTTTAACCTTTATCCAGGGGCGTCGCTGTGGGGGTAGAGTGGCGAACCTTTATCCAGGGGCGTCCCTGTGATGGTTAGAGTGACCACTGGGGCTGTTTAACCTTTATCCAGGGGCGTCGCTGTGGGGGTAGAGTGGCGAACCTTTATCCAGGGGCGTCCCTGTGATGGGTAGAGTGACCCATGGGGCTGTTTGTAGCTTTATCCAGGGGCGTCGCTGTGGGGGTAGAGTGACCCCCTTAGAGCTGTTTGAGCCTTTATCCAGAGGCGTCGCTGGCTGTGAAGGTCAGAAAACCTCTGTTGTTAAACAGGGAATGTCCAGCCCAGGATTTGGCTAGACAGGACTGTAAGATGGACGTCATTGCTTAAAAACGTGACCGCTCTATCTCCGCTAAAGTCTTGAGTTAACACATGTTTATTTTAACTTAATTAACAAAAATGTCTTGGCTAGACTTTAACGAAAATTGACATTGCTAGCTAGACCTAAATATAATATTTAGGTTTCGGTCAAGCGCATCAATACCACCAACAACAAAAACAGTAGCCTCATAGAGTATAGAGTAATTCAGTCAAGACACGTTGATTGATTCGTTTGATTATTTGACGCGTATCGAAGTGTATTGATCTCAGCCTAATTTATTTTAAAATAAATAATGATGGGGCAATGCATGTTTCGTTAAAGTAAAGTCATTATGCATTCATACGATTTTATTTACGTCTATCTAAATGTATAAGTTCATGTGAATGTTTAACGTAAACAAGACAGGTTGTATTGATTTTGTCTGTCGCTAGACAGGTTGGTATGATAATGTCAGAATCTAGACAGGTTAGTCTCTTAACGTCTTGCTTGACAGGTTGCTTTGATAATGTCTATAGAAAAAAAAACAGGTTGTTTTCATAAAGTCTGTCACTTGTCTGTCGCAATAGAAGACTTTTCATAATGTATTTGGAGTTATTCTCGTATTGTCTGTCGACAGACTTTTTAGAATGCTAATGTCTGTTTGTTTTTTCTCTGTCACAATAAAAGACATTTCATAATGTCTAGGAGTTACCCTGACCTGATATTGTCTGTCGACAGACTATTTCGGCTGCTAACATTGCATTTCATAATGTCTTGGATTTATCCTGACCTGATATTGTCTGTCGACAGACTATTTCGGCTGCTAACATTGCATTTCATAATGTCTTGGATTTATCCTGACCTGATATTGTCTGTCGACAGACTATTTCGGCTGCTAATATCTGTTGTTTTTCTGTCACAATAAAACATTTCATAATGTCTTGGATTTATCCTGACCTGATATTGTCTGTCGACAGACTTGGTGGTCTGATAATGTCTGTCACAATAAAACATTTCATAATGTCTTGGATTTATCATGACCTGATATTGTCTGTCGACAGACTTGTTAGTCTGCCAATGTCTGTCGACACACAAGCCCCCCCCCCCCCCCCCCACCCTACCGTGAGATGACGAAATAACTGATTCTCTTTAGTTCCTACATTACCACTTAGAAAAACCTTCGCGTGCGATCTCACTGACAGTGGCAATAAAAGCTGTCTTTGTAGATAATGTATAGTTCACTCCCTTTAATGTATAGTTCTCTCCCCTTTTCTCTCGTTTACTCCCCCCCCCTCCCCCTGGTTCACCGGCCGCCTGGTGTCAGCACTATCTTCAACTGTCGTCTGATCTAAAAGCTTGTAATCTGTCGTCTGCTTGAGTTTGTTTTGTTGGATTCTTTGTTGTTGTTTTTTTTTTTTTTAACATTGTTCTGGCTTTATATTCAGGATTGTGTATTGATACATTTGTATGTAGATGTAAAACACGTCAGCTTTTATAATAAATCTAGTCAAGATATGAACATGTGGTCTAGAAGGAAAGCGTGCAAATACTACAAACACAAACGTGGAAAGTTCAATTCCGAGCATCACATATAAGTCAAACATAACATTTTAAAATTATTTTTTCTTTAGTTTAGGGGTCATCCGTAAATGATGTCACGTTTTTTTTACGAGTCCCCCCCCCCCTCTGTCCGTCAAACATCGTCACAAAAAGCCAGACCGTTACTAAAATGACGTAATACCTCAACCAACAACCCCCCCCCCTCCCCCACCCCCTTCAAAATTGCAGTTGAACTATTTTTTAATTGTCGATTCCTTTAATCAATTTCTTTTACAATTTATGAAAACAGTTTTCTAAAACGCAAAAATAACGGCTGAAATTCAGTTGTTAACATTACTTTTTTAAAATGCAAAAGTGTGACGTCACGCTATCTGACGCAGTCATACCTTCTCATCACATATCGTAACGAAATTACGGGATCCCCCCCCCCTTTTTCCCAAAACGAGTGTGACGTCATTTTGACCGACTCCTTACTCTCTAAAAACACAAAATGGAAAAAATGAGGAAAATATTTAAAGATAGAAATAAGACGACGCTTTTATCCACTATACTCTGCTATAAAAACAAATATTTTTAAAAATTTCTAATTGCCTCCCCTTTTGTGATCGTTTATTGATTCGTATTTAACCAAACCAGTTCTTCACTCATGCTAAAAAAAAAACAACCAAGTCTGACCCGCTGTTTACTACTTCCTGTGCGTTACCCAGCATTCCCGTGATGCGTCTACGTCACCAAAGCCCCCATAGCCTGCATTGAAATAAAACTCGAAAACGAGGCTTGTGCCACGGTGGCTGATTTTAGATGTTCATCTTTTCCCCCTAAACTTGCGGCCACTTTAAACACGGGCCATTACCGCGCGGCCCACACTTGCCATTTTTAGATTTTTCTTGAGAGGTCTCAAGTGGCGGTCCGGACCGGGGCCAACAAGGGAAAGTACTCTAGGTAAAGTGTCTTGGGGTGGGGGTGAGACCGGGGGGAGTGGTCTGACCTTCAGACTGTCTTCTGCTTGAACAAGACGGGCGAGGGGGGGAGTGGTGGGGGGGGGGGGATTACAGTTAAAAATGAGGGGACTAGGTGTAAAATACGTTCAAGTTCGACTCAAAGCAAAGGTCAAGGTAAAAAAAGAGGTTACTTTAAATGTTGCAGATATAGATTTTTAAAAAAATAATTCGCAATCAAGTTTGATAACACCTGGATTTGTCAGTATTCGGATTTCGAGGCATAGATGAAAGAATAGTTCGTACTTTTAGTCATAGACCATGACTCAGATCGAGTTTTGAGCCATAAACTCCTGAATGACTTCTGGATGAAAGCCATACTTGGTGTCATAGATCATTGAATAATCTGTAAGTTAGGAATCATAGACTCACGCATTTAATTTGTGTTCAGATTCATCAATTCAAGTTTCGAATCAGAGAACATTGAATCGGTTCGAGTCTTCAGACTTACACACTTCCATTGCCAGTAGCAGTCTGCAATAACTTCAAACAACTGCACTTAATAATACTGGAAAAAAAACACGATCAATGTGAAATAACCAGCTTGCCAAGACTGAATGGTAAAAGAATATAATTACTGAGTTTTAAATTTTAGTCTTAAACAATCCGTATGTGCTATATAATTTTGTTTTAAAACATAAAAAGAAGTGAAGATTCTAGCCACGTAAAATAAAGATTTTGTAATTTAAATTTTTTTGTTGTTTTTTTTTCTGTCTTGTACCTTATGAACAGCGTTAAAAATTTTAAGGTTGCTGTGAACTAATAGTTATGTCTTAGTGTCGCCACTAACTGTTCTTATATGGCCACTGTTCCCTATGTTCTTGCCTGAAAACTGCCCTCAATAATCTTATCTGGCAACTGCTCCCAATAATCTTATCTGGCCACTGCCACTAATAATCTTATCTGGCCACTGCCACTAATAATCTTATCTAGCAACTGCTCCCAATAATCTTATCTGGCCACTGCCACTAATAATCTTATCTAGCAACTGCTCCTAATAATCTTATCTGGCCACTGCCACTAAAAATCTGGCCACTGCCACTAATATTCTTATCTGGCAACTGCTCCCAATAATCTTATCTGGCCACTGCCATTAATAATCTTATCTGGCAACTGCTCCCAATAATCTTATCTGGCAACTGCTCCGAATAATCTTATCTGGCCACTGCTCCCAATAATCTTACCTGGCCACTGCCACTAATAATCTTATCTGGCCACTGCTCCCAATAATCTTATCTGGCCACTCCCACTAATAATCTTATCTGGCCACTGCTCCCAATAATCTTATCTGGCTACTGCTCCCATTAATCTTATCTGGCAACAGCTCCCAATAATCTTATCTGGCCACTGCCACTAATAATCTTATCTGGCAACTGCTCCCAATAATCTTATCTGGCCACTGCCACTAATCATCTTATCTGGCCACTGCTCCCAATAATCTTATCTGGCAACTGCTCCCAATAATCTTATCTGGCAACTGCTCCCAATAATCTTATCTGGCAACTGCTCCCAATAATCTTATCTGGCAACTGCTCCCAATAATCTTATCTGGCAACTGCTCCCAATAATCTTATCTGGCAACTGCCACTAATATTCTTATCTGGCCACTGCCACTAATAATCTTATCTGGCCACTGCCACTAATAATCGTATCTGGCCACTGCCACTAATAATCTTATCTGGCAACTGCTCCCAATAATCTTATCTGGCCACTGCCACTAATAATCTTATCTGGCAACTGCTCCCAATAATCTTATCTGGCAACTGCTCCCAATAATCTTATCTGGCAACTGCCACTAATAATCTTATCTGGCAACTGCCACTAATAATCTTATCTGGCCACTGCCACTAATAGTCTTACCTGGCCACTGCCACTAATAATCTTATCTGGCCACTGACACTAATAATCTTATCTGGCCACTGCCACTAATAATCTGATCTGGCCACTGCCACTAATAATCTTATCTGGCCACTGCCACTAATAATCTTATCTGGCAACTGCTCCCAATAATCTTATCTGGCAACTGCTCCCAATAATCTTATCTGGCAACTGCTCCCAATAATCTTATCTGGCCACTGCCACTAATAATCTTATCTGGCCACTGACACTAATAATCTTATCTGGCCACTGCCACTAATAATCTTATCTGGCAACTGCTCCCAATAATCTTATCTGGCAACTGCTCCCAATAATCTTATCTGGCCACTGCCACTAATAATCTTATCTGGCCACTGACACTAATAATCTTATCTGGCCACTGACACTAATAATCTTATCTGGCCACTGCCACTAATAATCTTATCTGGCAACTGCTCCCAATAATCTTATCTGGCCACTGCCACTAATAATCTTATCTGGCCACTGACACTAATAATCTTATCTGGCCACTGCCACTAATAATCTTATCTGGCCAAAGCCACTAATAATCTTATCTGGCCACTGCCACTAATAACTTTATCTGGCAACTGCTCCCAATAATCTTATCTGGCAACTGCTCCCAATAATCTTATCTGGCAACTGCTCCCAATAATCTTATCTGGCCACTGCCACTAATAATCTTATCTGGCCACTGACACTAATAATCTTATCTGGCCACTGCCACTAATAATCTTATCTGGCAACTGCTCCCAATAATCTTATCTGGCAACTGCTCCCAATAATCTTATCTGGCCACTGCCACTAATAATCTTATCTGGCCACTGCCACTAATAATCTTATCTGGCCACTGCCACTAATAATCTTATCTGGCAACTGCTCCCAATAATCTTATCTGGCCACTGCCACTTATAATCTTATCTGGCCACTGCTACTAATAATCTTATCTGGCAACTGCTCCCAATAATCTTATCTGAACACTGCCATTAATAATCTTATCTGGCAACTGCTCCCAATAATCTTATCTGGCAACTGCTCCCAATAATCTTATCTGGCAACTGCTCCCAATAATCTTATCTGGCCACTGCCACTAATAATCTTATCTGGCCACTGACACTAATAATCTTATCTGGCCACTGCCACTAATAATCTTATCTGGCCACTGCCACTAATAATCTTATCTGGCAACTGCTCCCAATAATCTTATCTGGCCACTGCCACTAATAATCTTATCTGGCCACTGCCACTAATAATCTTATCTGGCAACTGCTCCCAATAATCTTATCTGGCCACTGCCACTTATAATCTTATCTGGCCACTGCCACTAATAATCTTATCTGGCAACTGCTCCCAATAATCTTATCTGGCAACTGCTCCCAATAATCTTATCTGGCAACTGCTCCCAATAATCTTATCTGGCAACTGCTCCCAATAATCTTATCTGGCCACTGCCACTAATAATCTCATCTGGCCACTGCCACCAATAATCTTATCTGGCCACTGCCACTAATAATCTTACCTGGCCACTGCCACTAATAATCTTAACTGGCCACTGCCACTAATAATTTTATCTGGCCACTGTCACTAATAATCTTATCTGGCCACTGCCACTAATAATCTTATCTGGCCACTGCCACTAATTATCTTATCTGGCCACTGCCACTAATAATCTTATCTGGCCACTGACACTAATAATCTTATCTGGCCACTGCCACTAATAATCTTATCTGGCAACTGCTCCCAATAATCTTATCTGGCAACTGCTCCCAATAATCTTATCTGGCCACTGCTACTAATAATCTTATCTGGCAACTGCTCCCAATAATCTTATCTGAACACTGCCATTAATAATCTTATCTGGCAACTGCTACCAATAATCTTATCTGGCAACTGCTCCCAATAATCTTATCTGGTCATTGCCACTAATAATCTTATCTCGCCACTGCCACTAATAATCTTACCTGGCCACTGCCACTAATAATCTTATCTGGCAACTGCTCCCAATAATCTTATCTGGCCACTGACACTAATAATCTTATCTGGCCACTGCCACTAATAATCTTATCTGGCCAAAGCCACTAATAATCTTATCTGGCCACTGCCACTAATAATCTTATCTGGCAACTGCTCCCAATAATCTTATCTGGCACATGCTCCCAATAATCTTATCTGGCAACTGCTCCCAATAATCTTATCTGGCCACTGCCACTAATAATCTTATCTGGCCACTGACACTAATAATCTTATCTGGCCACTGCCACTAATAATCTTATCTGGCAACTGCTCCCAATAATCTTATCTGGCAACTGCTCCCAATAATCTTATCTGGCCACTGCCACTAATAATCTTATCTGGCCACTGCCACTAATAATCTTATCTGGCCACTGCCACTAATAATCTTATCTGGCCACTGCCACTAATAATCTTATCGGGCAACTGCTCCCAATAATCTTATCTGGCCACTGCCACTTATAATCTTATCTGGCCACTGCCACTAATAATCTTATCTGGCCACTGCCACTAATAATCTTATCTGGCAACTGTTCCCAATAATCTTATCTGGCAACTGCTCCCAATAATCTTATCTGGCAACTGCTCCCAATAATCCTATCTGGCAACTGCTCCCAATAATCTTATCTGGCCACTGCCACTAATAATCTTATCTGGCCACTGCCACCAATAATCTTATCTGGCCACTGCCACTAATAATCTTACCTGGCCACTGCCACTAATAATCTTAACTGGCCACTGCCACTAATAATCTCATCTGGCCACTGTCACTAATAATCTTATCTGGCCACTGCCACTAATAATCTTATCTGGCCACTGCCACTAATTATCTTATCTGGCCACTGCCACTAATAATCTTATCTGGCCACTGACACTAATAATCTTATCTGGCCACTGCCACTAATAATCTTATCTGGCAACTGCTCCCAATAATCTTATCTGGCAACTGCTCCCAATAATCTTATCTGGCCACTGCTACTAATAATCTTATCTGGCAACTGCTCCCAATAATCTTATCTGAACACTGCCATTAATAATCTTATCTGGCAACTGCTACCAATAATCTTATCTGGCAACTGCTCCCAATAATCTTATCTGGTCATTGCCACTAATAATCTTATCTGGCCACTGCCACTAATAATCTTACCTGGCCACTGCCACTAATAATTTTAACTGGCCACTGCCACTAATAATCTTATCTGGCCACTGCCACTAATAATCTTATCTGGCCACTGCCACTAATAATCTTATCTGGCAACTGCTCCCAATAATCTTATCTGGCAACTGCTCTCAATAATCTTATCTGGCAACTGCTCCCAATAATCTTTTCTGGCCACTGCCACTAATAATCTTATCTGGCCACTGCCACTAATTATCTTATCTGGCCACTGCCACTAATAATCTTATCTGGCAACTGCTCCCAATAATCTTATCTGGCCACTGCCACTAATAATTTTATCTGGCAACTGCTCCCAATAATCTTATCTGGCCACTGCCACTAATAATCTTATCTGGCCACTGCTCCCAATAATCTTATCTGGCAACTTCTCCCAATAATCTTATCTGGCCACTGCCACTAATAATCTTAACTGTCCACTGCGACTAATAATCTTACCTGGCCACTGCCACTAATAATCTTATCTGGCAACTGCTCCCAATAATCTTATCTGGCCACTGCCACTAATAATCTTATCTGGCCACTGACACTAATAATCTTATCTGGTCACTGCCACTAATAATCTTATCTGGCAACTGCTCCCAATAATCTTATCTGGCAACTGCTCCCAATAATCTTATCTGGCCACTGCCACTAATAATCTTATCTGGCCACTGCCACTAATAATCTTATCTGGCCACTGCCACTAATAATCTTATCTGGCCACTGCCACTAATAATCTTATCTGGCAACTGCTCCCAATAATCTTATCTGGCCACTGCCACTTATAATCTTATCTGGCCACTGCCACTAATAATCTTATCTGGCCACTGCCACTAATAATCTTATCTGGCAACTGCTCCCAATAATCTTATCTGGCAACTGCTCCCAATAATCTTATCTGGCAACTGCTCCCAATAATCTTATCTGGCAACTGCTCCCAATAATCTTATCTGGCCACTGCCACTAATAATCTTATCTGGCCACTGCCACTAATTATCTTATCTGGCCACTGCCACTAATAATCTTATCTGGCCACTGACACTAATAATCTTATCTGGCCACTGCCACTAATAATCTTATCTGGCAACTGCTCCCAATAATCTTATCTGGCAACTGCTCCCAATAATCTTATCTGGCCACTGCTACTAATAATCTTATCTGGCAACTGCTCCCAATAATCTTATCTGAACACTGCCATTAATAATCTTATCTGGCAACTGCTACCAATAATCTTATCTGGCAACTGCTCCCAATAATCTTATCTGGTCATTGCCACTAATAATCTTATCTGGCCACTGCCACTAATAATCTTACCTGGCCACTGCCACTAATAATTTTAACTGGCCACTGCCACTAATAATCTTATCTGGCCACTGCCACTAATAATCTTATCTGGCCACTGCCACTAATAATCTTATCTGGCAACTGCTCCCAATAATCTTATCTGGCAACTGCTCTCAATAATCTTATCTGGCAACTGCTCCCAATAATCTTTTCTGGCCACTGCCACTAATAATCTTATCTGGCCACTGCCACTAATTATCTTATCTGGCCACTGCCACTAATAATCTTATCTGGCAACTGCTCCCAATAATCTTATCTGGCCACTGCCACTAATAATTTTATCTGGCAACTGCTCCCAATAATCTTATCTGGCCACTGCCACTAATAATCTTATCTGGCCACTGCTCCCAATAATCTTATCTGGCAACTTCTCCCAATAATCTTATCTGGCCACTGCCACTAATAATCTTAACTGGCCACTGCCACTAATAATCTTATCTGGCCACTGACACTAATAATCTTATCTGGCAACTGCTCCCAATAATCTTATCTGGCCACTGCCACTAATAATCTTATCTGGCCACTGACACTAATAATCTTATCTGGCCACTGCCACTAATAATCTTATCTGGCAACTGCTCCCAATAATCTTATCTGGCAACTGCTCCCAATAATCTTATCTGGCCACTGCCACTAATAATCTTATCTGGCCACTGCCACTAATAATCTTATCTGGCCACTGCCACTAATAATCTTATCTGGCCACTGCCACTAATAATCTTATCTGGCAACTGCTCCCAATAATCTTATCTGGCCACTGCCACTTATAATCTTATCTGGCCACTGCCACTAATAATCTTATCTGGCCACTGCCACTAATAATCTTATCTGGCAACTGCTCCCAATAATCTTATCTGGCAACTGCTCCCAATAATCTTATCTGGCAACTGCTCCCAATAATCTTATCTGGCAACTGCTCCCAATAATCTTATCTGGCCACTGCCACTAATAATCTTATCTGGCCACTGCCACCAATAATCTTATCTGGCCACTGCCACTAATAATCTTACCTGGCCACTGCCACTAATAATCTTAACTGGCCACTGCCACTAATAATCTTATCTGGCCACTGTCACTAATAATCTTATCGGGCCACTGCCACTAATAATCTTATCTGGCCACTGCCACTAATTATCTTATCTGGCCACTGCCACTAATAATCTTATCTGGCCACTGACACTAATAATCTTATCTGGCCACTGCCACTAATAATCTTATCTGGCAACTGCTCCCAATAATCTTATCTGGCAACTGCTCCCAATAATCTTATCTGGCCACTGCTACTAATAATCTTATCTGGCAACTGCTCCCAATAATCTTATCTGAACACTGCCATTAATAATCTTATCTGGCAACTGCTACCAATAATCTTATCTGGCCACTGCCACTAATAATCTTACCTGGCCACTGCCACTAATAATTTTAACTGGCCACTGCCACTAATAATCTTATCTGGCCACTGCCACTAATAATCTTATCTGGCCACTGCCACTAATAATCTTATCTGGCAACTGCTCCCAATAATCTTATCTGGCAACTGCTCTCAATAATCTTATCTGGCAACTGCTCCCAATAATCTTTTCTGGCCACTGCCACTAATAATCTTATCTGGCCACTGCCACTAATTATCTTATCTGGCCACTGCCACTAATAATCTTATCTGGCAACTGCTCCCAATAATCTTATCTGGCCACTGCCACTAATAATTTTATCTGGCAACTGCTCCCAATAATCTTATCTGGCCACTGCCACTAATAATCTTATCTGGCCACTGCTCCCAATAATCTTATCTGGCAACTTCTCCCAATAATCTTATCTGGCCACTGCCACTAATAATCTTAACTGGCCACTGCGACTAATAATCTTACCTGGCCACTGCCACTAATAATCTTATCTGGCAACTGCTCCCAATAATCTTATCTGGCAACTGCTCCCACTAATCTTATCTGGCAACTGCTCCCATTAATCTTATCTGGCAACTGCTCCCAATAATCTTACCTGGCCACTGCCACTAATAATCTTATCTGGCCACTGCCACTAATAATCTTACCTGGCCACTGCCACTAATAATCTTATCTGGCCACTGCCACTAATAATCTTATCTGGCAACTGCTCCCAATAATCTTATCTGGCCACTGCCACTAATAATCTTATCTGGCAACTGCTCTCAATAATCTTATCTGGCCACTGCCACTATTAATCTTACCTGGCCACTGCCACTAATAATCTTACCTGGCTACTTCCACAAATAATCTTATCTGGCCACTACCACTAATAATCTTATCTGGCAACTGCTCCCAATAATCTTATCTGGCAACTGCCATTAATAATCTTATCTGGCAACTGCTACCAATAATCTTATCTGGCAACTGCTCCCAATAATCTTATCTGGTCATTGCCACTAATAATCTTATCTGGCCACTGCCACTAATAATCTTACCTGGCCACTGCCACTAATAATCTTATCTGGCCACTGCCACTAATAATCTTATCTGGCAACTGCTCCCAATAATCTTATCTGGCAACTGCTCCCAATAATCTTATCTGGCCACTGCCACTAATAATCTTATCTGGCAACTGCTCCCAATAATCTTATCTGGCCACTGACACTAATAATCTTATCTGGCCACTGCCACTAATAATCTTATCTGGCCACTGCCACTAATAATCTTATCTGGCAACTGCTCCCAATAATCTTATCTGGCCACTGCCACTAATAATCTTATCTGGCAACTGCTAGCAATAATCTTATCTGACTACTGCCATTAATAATCTTATCTGGCAACTGCTACCAATAATCTTATCTGGCAACTGCTCCCAATAATCTTATCTGGCCACTGCCACTAATAATTTTAACTGGTCATTGCCACTAATAATCTTATCTGGCCACTGCCACTAATAATCTTATCTGGCCACTGCCACTAATAATTTTAACTGGCCACTGCCACTAATAATCATATCTGGCAACTGCCACTAATAATCTTATCTGGCCACTGCCACTAATAATCATATCTGGCAACTGCCACTCATAATCTTATCTGGCCACTGCCACTAATAATCTTATCTGGCAACTGCTCCCAATAATCTTATCTGGCAACTGCTCCCAATAATCTTATCTGGCAACTGCTCCCAATAATCTTTTCTGGCCACTGCCACTAATAATCTTATCTGGCCACTGCCACTAATAATCTTATCTGGCCACTGCCACTAATAATCTTATCTGGCCACTGCCACTAATAATCTTATTTGGCCACTGCCACTAATAATCTTATCTGGCAACTGCTCCCAATAATCTTATCTGGCCACTGCCACTAATAATCTTATCTGGCAACTGCTCCCAATAATCTTATCTGGCCACTGACACTAATAATCTTATCTGGCCACTGCCACTAATAATCTTATCTGGCCACTGCCACTAATAATCTTATCTGGCAACTGCTCCCAATAATCTTATCTGGCCACTGCCACTAATAATCTTATCTGGCAACTGCTCCCAATAATCTTATCTGGCCACTGCCATTAATAATCTTATCTGGCAACTGCTACCAATAATCTTATCTGGCAACTGCTCCCAATAATCTTACCTGGCTACTTCCACAAATAATCTTATCTGGCCACTACCACTAATAATCTTATCTGGCAACTGCTCCCAATAATCTTATCTGGCAACTGCCATTAATAATCTTATCTGGCAACTGCTACCAATAATCTTATCTGGCAACTGCTCCCAATAATCTTATCTGGCCACTGCCACTAATAATCATATCTGGCAACTGCCACTCATAATCTTATCTGGCCACTGCCACTAATAATCTTATCTGGCAACTGCTCCCAATAATCTTATCTGGCAACTGCTCCCAATAATCTTATCTGGCAACTGCTCCCAATAATCTTTTCTGGCCACTGCCACTAATAATCTTATCTGGCCACTGCCACTAATAATCTTATCTGGCCACTGCCACTAATAATCTTATCTGGCCACTGCCACTAATAATCGTATCTGGCCACTGCCACTAATAATTATATCTGGCCACTGCCACTAATAATCTTATCTGGCCACTGCCACTAATAATCTTATCTGGCAACTGCTCCCAATAATCTTATCTGGCAACTGCTCCCAATAATCTTATCTGGCCACTGCCACTAATAATCTTACCTAGCCACTGCCACTAATAATCTTATCTGGCAACTGCTCCCAATAATCTTATCTGGCAACTTCTCCCAATAATCTTATCTGGCCACTGCCACTAATAATCTTATCTGGCCACTGCCACTAATAATCTTATCTGGCCACTGCCACTAATAATCGTATCTGGCCACTGCCACTAATAATCTTATCTGGCCACTGCCACTAATAATCTTATCTGGCCACTGCCACTAATAATCTTATCTGGCAACTGCTCCCAATAATCTTATCTGGCAACTGCTCCCAATAATCTTATCTGGCCACTGCCACTAATAATCTTACCTAGCCACTGCCACTAATAATCTTATCTGGCAACTGCTCCCAATAATCTTATCTGGCCACTGCTCCCAATAATCTTATCTGGCCACTGCTCCCAATAATCTTATCTGGCAACAACCCTCAATAATCTTATCTGGCAAAAAAAGTGAAATTCTTGTTCCCTTTCGAGCCTGTTGGCCCTAATTGCAAGTGAAGTAGAGTTCACATGTTTATATGACCTCGGCATATGAAGGGATAGTGTGCTCAGCACTATACACAGTCTCCTTGACTTTCTCTAACGTAAGTCAAGTACCCATTAGAGCTTAGTGGACTCAGGGACGTACTACGTCTCTAGCCAGGGACCAGAACACGAGACTATCGGATTAGCAGACGAACGTTCAACCATACTAAAACAATATCCGCCTCGACAAGGAAGTACACTTTACTAACATCTGCGCATGCTCACTTTAGAACTTAGTTCGGCCTTCAGTTCTTAGACGAAACGATAGTCAAAAATTCACGTCCACCTACCATCGTATTTGTTTTGGTCCCCGGCTCACACCCCCCCCCCTCCCCCTCCCTCCCTCCCGTCCTCCCCGGATACTGCCACGTGGTGAAAATTAGTTGCCAGATAGCACACACGCTGAGGATTACCGAGCATTGATTTTCACTCGATCACCAGACGACAATATTGTGTGAACGGACTGAGGCGTTGAAAAACATGCCGGTTGTTTGTTGTTTTTCGTCCTTTAAAAAAAAAGAAGCCAAAAATAATTTTTAAAAAAAAAGCCAAAAATATTTTTTGAAAAATTATGAATTTTTTTTTCGATAAATTTAAAAAAAAATTGAGTTCGGTTTGAGGAAAGGGGAGGGGATGGGGTGACTGAGGGCTGTCAACGTCAGATATTGATCACGTGTCTACGAGCACGGTCTCCGCGCTGGCTAGACAAAAGACTCAGGAAGCCGGGGCCAACGGTTTGGACGCCAATAAAAATATCAGGTGAAAATTAGAGCACACCTGGCCAGGTACGAACAGTCCTTGCCAATATGTACCGACAATTTATGGGCAGACGTAAGAGAGGAAGAAAGGGCGGCAGACGCGAGGAAATTAATTAGTCGTTCGATTTTGTTAAAACTTTTTGAAGGGGGAGTAGGAGGGGGGGGGGGGGGGCGAGTGATGTAATAAATAACAAATGTTGTCAACGGGAAATCAGGAATATACAGTGTACGAGTTAAAGATAATCCATGAGTAAAAAACAATACAAGGATCCCTCAGGGTCGGTTGAGTATTTTTTTTTAAATATGAATGTGGTTTAATTAAATTAGGGTGAAAGTTGATGGTGATTGGGTGAATGTACGCGTGGTTCAGTAGGTTTAAATTTAGTTTAGTTAATGCATATATGGATATTTGAAAACAAATAATTCGTGCGTTTGTTAATTTTAGGCATACTGTTTTAATGGGTTTATGATGTTTCAACTAGTATATACGGGGTTGGGTATTTTAATCAGGTGAGTACTGGATTCGATATCTCAAAACTAGTAACTAAGTCGTTAGATATTTCAAACAAGTAATTACTGGATTCGATACCTCAAAATTAGTGACTTTTTTAGAAGAGGATCTAACCCAGCTTAAATGGGTACCCAATATGGGCTCGGTAAAGTCGACTGGCCTTAAAAAATTTGACACTTAACTTATTCCTTCTTTAATTTTAGTGTTGGAAGGGATCCCCTCCAGCACAATTAAGTATAGGTGTCAACTGGTTATGCGCCATTGAGGCCATTGACTCCGATTTCAGTCTGCTTTTCTTTTTGGATATGTTTCAACAGCCTTTGTCCAACCAAGAACAAACTACAAGGCAGCAGTTGTTTGATGTCTCTTCTAGAAGAGTGGCTGTCCCCTAATAACGAGCCTTATCTGCCCGAGGGTTCGAACTCGACTTTTCGGTTTAGCAACCATCAGCTTTCCCGACTCGACCACGCCGATACCTATTTTTTATTATGATTGCACGTTTTTTAAAACTGTACAAGTTGTACATGAGAACATCCCACCTTTCACTCACCGGTTTCGATCCTCGAACCCCGGGGTGAGGCACATGTACACTGCGTGTCTTGTGTTGATAAACCACCCCAGTTCTTCCATAAAATTAACCCGTTGGTGTCCAACAGTTCGCTAGCAGTCATCTATTCACAGACACACGCAAACACTCTATTGAGTTCTCTGCACTTGAATTTTTTTTCTTCAAAGCTAGCTTCAATACCAAACTGCGGTTGTTTTAAAACTCGTGACTCTATCAATCAAAGAAAACGGAGCTAGGGGAAATGGCAGGATAGTACACTAAGTCAGCATAGCAAAAGGAAGTGATCGGTTTGGTTTTTCTTTCTCGAAGTGAGGAGTTTGTTATGTGAATTGGCTATTGGATGAAAGAAGAGAATAGTGCAATACTAGACAAGGCACATTCCTTTTTATACCTAGCAATCTGAAACAGATAATATATCACAAGAGAGAGAGAGAGTAGATTCCGATATCTTTTTAAACCTAACAATGCGGAAGGACAGATGCAGTAACAATGTATCTCATTAAAAGATTTCTCGCATTTAAATCCTAACTATAACTTCTTGCTTTGGTTAAATGTACCCGTCTTAGACCTGGAATTCCATAAGGCAGAGGAAGTAGCTTTAGCCTGTTTCTTTGCCATTAGCATAAAGAAGTATAGTCTTCTTTAGTTTCTGAGACTTAATGTAGCCTCAGAGCAAAGTGGACACAGTAACGTACTACGGACCCAAGCGTGGGACTCCAATTTGATATTTCCGAATGATTAGCCTCGGAATATCACGGAATGTCTATTTAATGTGGCGTAAACATAAATTTCCCGGAAGTCTTTTCCTTCCCCAACTTAGGGGTGTGTATTGGGAAACCGAACTCGCGACTTCCGGGTTCGCAGTCTCGCATTTTACCACCATAACAAACTGTGCACTTTAATACTGCAATCTTCCAGCTACTTCTACTGTAGTGGTAGAATGTAAAATTGTTGCTTTAGATTGCAAGATTGGAGTAGTAAAAAAAAGTCTTCCACCATTATCATATTGCACTCAAACTCTACTGTATTGCACCATTATAATCTTGAACTTTACCACAAAAGTATTGCACCATTATAATCATGTACTCTACCTCTTCAATCCTGCACCACACCAACCACCGACGTTATTTAAACATGGTATTGACCGGGTAAGTACCACTCACAAATCTACTCCCCCTACACCACTCGTCTGCTCTTCAACCAGTTACTGATGTTGTTTCATAAATTACCTCCCCCTGGATGCCGGGCTATTAGTGACTTTAAAAAATGCCGATCGATGAGATATACATAAAGAATGAACTGACTAGCTGATGTTTTTTTTCCTGAGGCTATTGATGGGAATAATGGAGTGAGTGGGAGCATTGAAATTCGTTTGTTGGGGGTTCATGGGAAATTTGTTTCTTGAGGTAAACATACCGGAAGCGGAAGTAGTCAGCGAGATTTGGAGAATGATGGGATAAAATGTGGGTATTGGTCGTGGGCATGGCCTAGGGTGTGGGTATATAGAGTATGTAGTAGGGTGTGGGTATGTAGTAGGGTGTGGGTATGTATTAGGGTGTGGGTATGTAGTATAGCGTGAGTATGTAGTAGGGTGTGGGTATACAGCATGGCGTGGGTATATAGATTGAAGTGTGTATAGAGACAATAGAACATGGTGTGAGTTGGGATGGAACTATATCATGGGGTGGAACTATATCCTGGGATGGAACTATATCCTGGGATGAAACTATATCCTGGGATGGAACTATATCCTGGAATGGAACTATATCCTGGGATGGAACTATATCCTGGAATGGAACTATATCCTGGAATGGAACTATATCCTGGGATGGAACTATATCCTGGAATGGAAATATTTCCTGGAATGGAACTATATCCTGGGATGGAACTATATCCTGGGATGGAACTATATCCTGGAATGGAACTATATCATGGGATGGAACTATATCCTGGAATGGAACTATATCCTGGAATGGAACTATATCCTGGGATGGAACTATATCCTGGAATGGAACTATATCCTGGGATGGAACTATATCCTGGAATGGAACTATATCCTGGAATGGAACTATATCCTGGAATGGAACTATATCATGGGATGGAACTATATCCTGGAATGGAACTATATCCCGGAATGGAACTATATCCTGGGATGGAACTATATCCTGGAATGGAATTATATCCTGGGATGGAACTATATCCTGGAATGGAACTATATCCTGGAATGGAACTATATCCTGGAATGGAACTATATCCTGGAATGGAACTATATCCTGGGATGGAACTATATCCTGGGATGGAACTATATCCTGGGATGGAACTATAGCCTGGACTTGGTTAAGCCCTGCCATCAGACATAACTTATCACGACATGACCATGAAGGTGAAGCGACTTTAGTCAGCAAGAAAGTCCCTAGACACTAATTTAAAACCAATACAAGATTTGAGCAGAATAAACAACCTCTTTTAATTTAATAGTAAACTGGTCGTTCTGTCGAATTTGTGGTTTTTCGTTCAATGATATCTTCCGTCATTAATGTTTTAGTTACTTTAATGGTTTATTTGAATAATTAAACTGCTTTTTAATGGATGTTTGAAAATATTTTTAAAATTATTGTTAAAAGGTTAATTGGAAAGCTTATCAAGATTCTACTTTAGTGATTTTCAGAATGTTTATTTATAGAGTTGATTCTATAATTACTTTTCAAAGCAGAACCCAACTTTTCTAGTTTGTTATATTTTTTAAAGTTTATTTTCATAGCTTTTTCAGGTAAACACGTACTCTTAAGTTACCATTTGAACAAAAAATTGACCGGCATCGTCTGAAATGACCGGCTTCGTCCTTAAACAACCGGCTTCGTCCTGAACGACAGGCTTCGTCCGGAATGACCGGCCTTGTTCGAAATGACCGGCATAGTCCGAAATGACCGGCATCGTCCGAAATGACCGATATCACCCAGCATGACAAACCTCGTATAAAATGACCACTTGGACAACCCGGTAAACATCAAACCCAACCACCAACCCATCACTTGGACAACCTGGTAAACATCAAACCCAACCACCAACCCATCACTTGACTTACAGCGCCAACCTTGTATAACCTTCTCATTTGTCTTATTCAAGAACGGTAACTCACAGTACAGCATCTACTAATCTTATCTCCCTGTAAGCTGATTTTTTTTCCTTTATATATTTGTGTGTTTGATTACGTAAGCATGAACGGGAAAGCGATGAGGGTATTTGGTCATCTAACCAAATCAGGAGTTAACCCCTAGACCTCATCAGGGGGTGGTCGCCCGGGGGGTGGGGAAATGTTTGCCCCGGAGATTGACGGTAATGGTGGATCGATTATGTCGGCTCAGTTAGTTGAGTAAGTACGGGTGATTAAATTGTCCCGGCTAGGTCTGATCAGGGGTGTGGGGGGGGGGGGGGGGGTTGTGGGGGGGTGATCTGTTAAGGATGGAGGGGGTTGTTGTTATGTGACAAAGTGATGTTGGTGATGGGGATGTTGTATAACTTGTGAAAGGAGATCGGGGTTGTAAAGAATACACTTCAGGGATGTATGATAGGGGTGGTGTAGTGAACGTGTGAAGCGGGATGAATGGGGGTGAATGTTGTTGTTACTAGGTACCCTATCCCGTTCGTCCTTGTTCAGTTCTCGTGCTGTGAGTTGTAATAGTCCGGTTTGTACCAGTTTATGTAAGGATATATAAGGTGTGTGAAAACGTGTCTGATTGCCTCAGTTTCGTCCAGATCTCCAAGGTTAGTATAGCTTAGGTCTATACTACTATACTAATATTTAGCCACTGTATCGTATTTTTACTAGCTTGTGTGTTTTGTGTTTAGACTAGACTGTGTTAGGTGTAGATAGTGTAGATACTATTAAATTCTTTTAACGAGCCTTTGTTTCAATCAGTCTTGTGTTGTAACCCGTTTGTGGTTGTTTGTCTTATGTGTTGCGCTACGCATCGGATCACCCGAAAGGCGTGTCCGTGTGTTCACTATAGTGGCAATAGAAGTTCTCTGATTGTGGGTGGTTCAGTGGGTATATGATGGGATAGGTGTGATAGGAAGGTGTTATGATGGGGTGGCTTATAGTAGTGACGTGGGATGGCGTTAAGGTGTATTGTCATGGGGGATGGGATTTGTAGGGGAGGGGGGTGGGGGAGATGTGATGGATGAAAGTGATTAATGTGGGGGTAGTAGGTGGTAGTGTGATGGAGAAGTGGGATTAGAGAAGGGGTGATGTGAGGGATATGGAGGGGGGGGTGGTGTGATGGGTGAAAGGGTTATTAAAGTGGGGGGATGAGTTCGTAAGATGGTGATGGTATTTAAGGTACTGTAACGGTTGAATATGGCCGTGGTACAGTGACCGGCGTTTAGTAACTTGTGAACGATGTAATGGATGATGCTCATACCAGACCAGTAAAAGATCTTTGACGATATTCATAATATGAAGCGCCTATGTCCGAACGTTAACCCTATTATTTGTCTTCTATTGTTGATTTTGAAATAAAGTTATCCTTTATCTTCAATTATTTTTTTTTAAATTCATTCTTTTATCGATCGTTCGAGTCCTTGATATTTTATAATTGCGTGAAACTTGAAACAATTCAACGACATCAATACCACGACTGTAGATCGTTCACGTTTTTCATCGTTTTAACCTTCTCATTTCTTGGTCATCATATCACAGGGTGCCGATCCATGAGGGCCTCCATAAAATCTATAGCAATATCAGACAGTCAAAACTTGATATTCTTCAGCCCCCCCCCCTCCCCTAACCTTCCATAAAAATCTATAGCTAGATCAGACAGTCAAAACATGATATTTTACCCCCCCCCCCCCCTTTCCATAAAATCTATTGCGAGCTCATAAAGTCAACACATGATATTCTACAGCCCCCCCCCCCCCCTTTCCATAAAATCTATTGCGAGCTCATAAAGTCAACACATGATATTCTGCAGCCCACCCCCCCCCCACACCCCTCCATAAAATCTATTGCGAGCTCATAAAGTCAACACATGATATTCTGCAGCCCCTCCCCCACCCCTCCATAAAATCTATTGCGAGCTCATAAAGTCAACACATGATATTCTGCAGCCCACCCCCCCCCCCCCTCCATAAAATCTATTGCGAACTCATAAAGTCAACACATGATATTCTACAGCCCCCCCCCCCCCCAACCCCTCCATAAAATCTATTGCGAACTCATAAAGTCAACACATGATATTCTACAGCCCCCCCCCCCCCACCCCTCCAAAAAATCTATTGCGAACTCATAAAGTCAACACATAATATTCTACAGCCCCCCCCCCCCCCCACCACCCCTCCATAAAATCTATTGCGAACTCATAAAGTCAACACATGATACTCTACAGCCCCCCACCCCCCCACCCCTCCATAAAATCTATTGCGAACTCATAAAGTCAACACATGATATTCTACAGCCCCCCCCCCCCCCACCCCTCCATAAAATCTATTGCGAACTCATAAAGTCAACACATGATACTCTACAGCCCCCCACCCCCCCCCCCACCCCTCCATAAAATCTATTGCGAACTCATAAAGTCAACACATGTTATTCTACAGCCCCCCACCCCCCCCCCCCACCCCTCCATAAAATCTATTGCGAACTCATAAAGTCAACACATGATATCTACAGCTCCCACCCCCCCCCCCCCCCCCCCGACCCCTCCATAAAAATCTATTGCGAAACTCATAAAATCAAGACATGATATTCTACAGCCCCTCCCTCCTCTACCCTTCCATAAAATCTATTGCGAACTCATAAAGTCAACACATGATATTTTGCAGCCCTCCATAAAATCTATTACACGCATAGACAACCACCACGAACGTGGATTCTAAATCCAGCACACAAAAAGAGACAATGGACGATTATCTACGTCTTAATCCCACACTTTGGGACTACATCATTTTTCTTAATACAATCCCTAAACCAGCCGTACTAAGGTGAACTACGAACATTGAATGATATATGTAGTGGACCACGTCCGCTTCACTGGGGAATAGCCCAACCTTCGTGCTTGGTACTAATCCCCAGCCCTAAGACGTATAACCACGTCGTTAATTTTACTACGGCTTCACCACACGCGCCCCACCCTAGCGGCGCCCCACCCCCACCCTCGACCCCTAACTAAAAGAAGCCTCTAAGATGGCCGACCGGAAATCGTTAAGTCGTTGGTGGACGGATTGAGATGTTGCCGTAGAGTGTTGGACGGTCGTATCGGTGAGTTCGACGGAAAGATGGTCGTCGTTTTTCAATCAAGTGGTATTCGATTCCACAGGTCAGGGGTCGAAGGTCCAGATGGATTGGATTGTGGACAAGTGTCATGAGTGAACCTGGATGATGGTG
>NW_026733411.1:0-5000 GCF_028476545.2 Physella acuta
AGTGGCCCACGCTTCAGTGGTCAGCTGACCGTCCCACGTGACCGGTCAGCCCTGTGCGCCCATTGGCCTCTCTAACCAACCAACTAGGCCTATAGTCTGTTTCTGCTAACCTATATCTGCTAAACATGTCTGACGTAATCTTGCGTCATCACATATCTCCCTCCCTTTCTGTAGCTGACAAATTATATTTTTCAGCGTCTACTACTAATCTAATATATCAACAACTATCTATCTTACTACTCTATTCTATCCCTAACATCAATCATATAAATCAAATAAAAAATGGGACAGCACAGTTTACAAAAACATAAACTCTTGTGTCTGTGTTCCTGAATAAAAAAAAATGTCATTGTTCTAGTTCTTGTGTAAGTATCTAGACGTCTGTGGTGTCTCTGCTTGATAATGTATGTCTATGTTATGGTATGTGTGAATCCAATCATGTGAAACTCAGTTCTGGCTAGGTTGTCGTGTACTGGCCTTGAGCTAATCTTAGTAGAATGTGTAACTGATTGAACGGGCTCTGCGAGCAGTGTAAGTGTATGTGTAAGTGTTATGTAGTTGTTGGCGTTCCTCTGCGGTGGGTGGGTTGTGGCGAGTTTTGATGTAAATTCCCGTGAGGCGGGTGTAGGCGTAACTTTGGTTGGTCAATGTGATGACGCAACAATCTTAACGCTGGTTGAGACGTCCACGTAGAGTGGTTATACGATGAACTGGAGCTGTCTGATGCGCTGGTGAACAATGACGTAACATTCCGACGCTGGGAACTTGGACGATGGGTCTTCTACCCTTTGTATCTGCCGACGTAGGTGTACGTAGCTGGCGGTCTGTTAGACAACCCCAGTGCGGGGCGAAGCGGTGGCGATGCGTCCGCTGTCTTGACCAGGGCAATTCTCTGTTCAGCAGGCTGTTCGCTGTCCAGGTAATTCAACGTAATCAGGGCTTCAGGTGGCGGCATTCTTTGAAGTGTCTGCTTCATCTCGTCTCATTCTCTGTAAGCGTTGGTGGTCTGAAAATTGTATTACGAGACCATGAGCAATGGCTTTACGTGAACATTTTAGTGCCCGCGCAGACAAGTATTCAGACAGAGGTACCTTCCATTTAAAAAAAAAAACTCAATCCCAAATTTATACGTGCTGAACATCTGTCTGGCGGCATAACAAACATTAAAGAAAAAAATAACATTACAAATATAACCAAATAAAAAATCAGTACACTCTAATCTAACAACAATCTGTAAAGCCTAATAAACTCAATAGACGTAAACACTACTAGAGCTTAGAAATAGCTTCACAAAAAGAATAGACATGTGAGTGTATATCAATAATATCGTGCCATTTCAAATCAACATTTCAACACGTGATCAAATAGTGGAGCAGCTCTCACTATGTGACTTTTTACTTGACTTAAACTGGCTTGCTTGACTAATGACTGACTTCACTTTTGACTTCAGTAACTCGACTTATTTCACTTTGACTGACTTCAGTAACTTCACTTATTTCACTTTGATTTCAGTAACTTGACTGACTTCAATTTAACGACTGATTCCACTTTGACGACTTCAACTACTTCAACTTGACGACTAATTTCTTTGACGACTAACTTCACTGCGACAACTAAATCGACTGACTTCATAGACCTCTGACTGGCTTCGACTTCTCTTTAACTTAATAGACTTCACTGACTGACTAAACTTCGACGACTTAAACGTCTTCACTTTGACTTCAAAGACTTTTCCTTGAATTCAACGACTTCAATATGACTTCAAAGACTTCACTTTGACTTCAACAACTTCAATATGACTTCAAAGACTTCACTTTGACTTCAACAACTTCAATATGACTTCAAAGACTTCACTTTGACTTCAACAACTTCAATATGACTTCAAAGACTTTAACTTTGACTTCAACGACTTCAATATGACTTCAAAGACTTCACTTTGACTTCAACAATTTCAATATGACTTCAAAGACTTTAACTTTGGCTTCAATGATTTCAACGACATCACTTTGATTTCCAAGACTTCACTATAACTTCGACGATTTCACTTCTTCACTATGACCTCAACGACTGTAATATAACTTCAAAGACTTTTCTTTGACTGCAACATTACTTCAACTAAGTCACTATGACCTCAATTACGACTTCAACAACTTATTGACTGACTTGACTGACTTCAAATGATTTCTTTGACTTCAGTTCTGACTTATACTTCACTGACTTCAATAACACAATTGACTTCAGTTTGACTACACTGACTTCAACTTCAACTTGTATCGACTTCACGCCGATTTTCTCGACTACTTAGATTAACACAAAAAAAAAAACCTCGACTTGACTTCACAATTATGTCCGTTGTTCAAAAAAATCATTTATTGGGACGGTCCGGGTCACATTCTTGGTCATGGGTTTGATGTTCTAGGGCAGTTGCGTGTTATCGATGTGCTGTACTTCCAGTTTCACTAATTCTAACGCTAACTCTGCTTTTGTTCTTGACATGTTTTACTATCTTGACTATCTTGTTTTCTAACTTATTCTCTACAAATGTTTCAACTTCTTCTCCTGTTTTGTCTAATGGTATGCCCTGTTTATAGCAATTGAAACTCTGCCTCCATGGTTGTGTATGTGTATGTGTTGAGGAAAGTCAAAATAACTAAGGCAACAGTGCGTAACAATAGAATGTGTAAGGCAGAAAAACCGCTGGCACAAACTATCCAGCACGGGTATAAACCCAAACGTTTAAAAAAAATGATGGAAGGTACTTATCTTTTTGAACATGGTGACTGTTCCCTTGTATTGGTAATCCACTCGTTCCGGTTGAAGAAACCCTCTGTTGTGTTGAGTTATAGGAAGCTGTACACCAGTACACTCCGTCATGAGTAACCGATATACTGTCTTTCCTGTCCTCGACCCGCGCTCCACCAGTTGTGATGATACGAAATGATCTTTGTTAGAAGTTCTTCTTGTTGCACCAGTTGTGAGGGTGGGGATTTTTAAGAAGGCGGAACGAATGAATCCAATAACACACAGTTCAGTTCCAAATACAAAGTTCTTTATTAAAATTATAAAAATCAAGTTTCTACCTAACTAGCCTGTTAAATAATATCTACTACCACTACTATTACTAACTCTACTAACACGCCCTTCCATGACCAATCCTACCACTATCTACATTCTAACTGTTCTCTACATAACTACGTCTGCTCCATTCTACAACCTAACACCTTCTGCCCTCGCTAGCTACTCATCATCTCCCGGCCTAACAGTGGCCCACGCTTCAGTGGTCAGCTGACCGTCCCACGTGACCGGTCAGCCCTGTGCGCCCATTGGTCTCTCTAACCAACCAACTAGGCCTATAGTCTGTTTCTGCTAACCTATATCTGCTAAACATGTCTGACGTAATCTTGCGTCATCATATATATATATATATATATATATATATATATATATATATATATATATATATATATATATATATATATATATATATATATATATATATATATATATATATATATATGAGTGCTATAAGTTTTGCACACAGAAAGATAGCAATCAAATATGTCTGGGGGAAAAAGTGCATAGAGTCAGCATGGCACTGAAAAAACCAACCCCTAATATGTTACTTGATTACAAAGACAGCATAAAAGCATGTGCTTTTTGTTTGCGAGTCTTGATCAGCCTTTAAAACTGCACGAAAATAGTAAGAATAGGTTAACACATTTTTTAGGCACTAGTGAATTATAGTGCGAAAATAGCAACGATTAGTATTTTGTTAACACAATGTCTTTTACGCACTAGTGAATTGTAGTGCGTATAAATTTTGCACGAATTTGCACAATAGACTTTGTTTCACCTGCTTCAACATTTGAACCTTTAAATTGTTTAACTAACAAACAGACTCGCTTCACTAGCGATGCATGGCTAAGCACGACTACAATTCGTTTATTTCCCAATGTGTTGACATATGTATATAGTTCAAATACCATCGAAGGCGGGGAATTAAATATGTTTTCTGATAAAACACTTCGGGGGCATTTCGTTCGAGTTTTCAATTTTTTTTTAAAAAATGAAAACAAAGTGAACTCGTTCTTTTAAGAAATATGACAATGTAGTTACCGTGTGGTTATACACAATAAACAATATAGATCTAGAATTTCGTGAATTTTTTGTAAGATTTAAAAAAAAATATACAGTGTTACCTCGATGGTGTCTATAGAATAAAGATAATCCAACCGCAGCTACAGTATTCTTTTTACATAACAACCATCAAGTCAAAAATGCAAGAAAATTATGTTTTTTAACTATAATTTTTTTATTATGGTCGGCTGTGGGCCCCTAAACGCCCCCCCCCCCCCGGATTGCGGTGTCTGGCGACACTGTAGTTCCGCCCCTGATACGAGTGCCCACATATACGAGCTTTTTGAGATAAGAGCTGTCGAAATACGAGAAAAATTTGAGATACGAGGAAAGAGATCTGCGGGTTTTACAGATAGTAGGAAAAAACAGTCAAACAAAAAAATGTGTAGCTTGTGGTACATTTGAGCTATTTATAGACACTTGTCTAATTAATTTCCACAACATTCTGACAGGGAGGAAAAAATATAACCCTCCTTTGGTAGGTTCTATTTAAATGGTGGTAGTTGACTGTAAGGATAGCTTGGCGAAAAAAAAAAGTAAAGAAAAACGAAGAGAAAAGCAGTGACAAAAGTATGAGAAAGTAGTAGGCGATTACAGTAGTCTTTAAGTTCAATTATGCTAGTGAAGTATAGTTAAGATCCATTAAGTTTATGGAAGAAAAGTTTTGCGTTAAGAGTGTAACGAGTAAGTGAATACACGTGGCTATAGGTGTAGAGAATAGGTGAACTACGTTAAGTTCCTATGGAAGTTAAGCCACCAATATTCTTTGTAAACTCAAGTTGACTGACATCTAAGACAAATACACTTTTTAAAATAAGTTTATTCTGTACATTAAAAAAGTAATACAATATTTGTCATTTGTA